>NW_027510954.1:0-29624 GCF_048772815.1 Callospermophilus lateralis
GGTTTCACTCTATTTCCTCCTATATAGATAGATGTGTTTGGAAGTCTAAATCAAACACGGTTTGTGCTAGTTCCTTGAAACTTGACAAAATAAAGTAGTTCTAAGTTCTGTCTTTGTGGTTTGTTTCCTCTTGAAATAGAAACAAGCAGAGACTGCGTAAAACACATTCATTTTAAAGGAGTGCCAAGCTTCCAAAAAACTACTAGTTTTCTGAATAATCGGCAAATTTTTTTTCATCCGATCTTGATGATCTCTGTGGTAATGATCAGTTCACTAAGTCCACTTGGCTACCCAATATTCACTCTTCTAGGATGAATCGTTCGTTACCAGTGACAGTTTGAGTTTTTAGGTTTCCCTCTATTTCCTCCTATATAGATAGATGTGTTTGGAAGTCTTAATCAAACACGGTTTGTGCTAGCTCCTTGCAACTTGAAAAAATAAAGCAGTTCTAAGTTATGTCTTTGTGGTTTGTTTCCTCATGAAATAGCCACAAGCAGAGACTGCGTAAAACACATTCATTGGAAAGGTGTGCCAAGCTTCCAAAAACTACTGGTTTTCTGAATATTCGGCAAATTTTTTTTCATCCGATCTTGATGATCTCTGTGGTAATGATCACTTCACTAAGTCCATTTAGCTGCCCAATATTCACTCTTCGAGGATGAAGCGTTTGTTACCAGTAACCTTTTGAGTTTTTAGGTTTCACTCTATTTGCTCCTATATAGATAGATGTGTTTGGAAGTCTAAATCAAACACAGTTTGTGCTAGCTCCTTGAAACTTGACAAAATAAAGTAGTTCTAAGTTCTGTCTTTGTGGTTTGTTTCCTCTTGAAAAGGCCAAAAGCAGAGACTGCGTAAAACACATTCACTGGAAAGGTGTGCCAAGCTTCCAAAAAACTACTGGTTTTCTGAATACTCGGCAAATTTTTTTCATCCGATCTTGATGATATCTGTGGTAATGATCAGTTCACTAAGTCCACTAAGCTGCCCAATATTCACTCTTCTAGGATGAAGCGATCGTTACCAGTTACAGTTTGAGTTTTAGGTTTCACTCTATTTCCTCCTATATAGATAGATGTGTTTGGAAGTCTAAATCAAACACAGTTTGTGCTAGCTCCTTGAAACTTGACAAAATAAAGTAGGTCTAACTTCTGTCTTTGTGGTTTGTTTCCTCTTGAAATAGCCACAAGCAGAGACTGCGTAAAACACATTCATGCGAAAGGTGTGCCAAGCTTCCAAAAAACTACTGGTTTTCTGAATACTCGGCAAAATTTTTTTCTTCGGATCTTGATGATCTCTGTGGTAATGATCAGTTCACTAAGTCCACTGAGCTGCCCAATATTCACTCTTCTAGGATGAAGCTTTCGTTACCAGTAACAGTTTGAGTTTTTAGGTTTCACTCTATTTCCTCCTATATAGATAGATGTGTTTGGAAGTCTAAATCAAACACGGTTTGTGCTAGTTCCTTGAAACTTGACAAAATAAAGTAGTTCTAAGTTCTGTCTTTGTGGTTTGTTTCCTCTTGAAATAGCCACAAGCAGAGATTGCGTAAAACACATTCATGGGAAAGGAGAGCCAAGCTTCCAAAAAACTACTAGTTTTCTGAATACTTGGCAAATTTTTTTTCATCCGATCTTGATGATCTCTGTGGTAATGATCAGTTCACTAAGTCCACTTAGCTGCCCAATATTCACTCTTCTAGGATGAAGCGTTCGTTACCAGTAACAGTTTGAGTTTTTAGGTTTCACTCTATTTCCTCCTCTATACATAGATGTGTTTGGAAGTCTAAATCAAACACGTTTTGTGCTATTTCCTTGAAACTTGACAAAATAAAGTAGTTCTAAGTTCTGTCTTTGTGGTTTGTTTCCTCTTGAAATAGAAACAAGCAGAGACTGCGTAAAACACATTCATTTTAAAGGAGTGCCAAGCTTCCAAAAAACTACTAGTTTTCTGAATAATCGGCAAATTTTTTTTCATCCGATCTTGATGATCTCTGTGGTAATGATCAGTTCACTAAGTCCACGTGGCTGCCCAATATTCACTCTTCTAGGATGAATCGTTCATTACCAGTGACAGTTTGAGTTTTTAGGTTACCCTCTATTTCCTCCTATATAGATAGATGTTTTTGGAAGTCTAAATCAAACACGGTTTGTGCTAGCTCCTTGCAACTTGAAAAAATAAAGTAGTTCTAAGTTCTGTCTTTTTGGTTTGGTTCCTCTTGAAATAGCCACAAGCAGAGACTGCGTAAAACACATTCATTGGAAAGGTGTGAAAGCTTCCAAAACTACTGGTTTTCTGAATACTCGGCAAATTTTTTTTCATCCGATCTTGATGATCTCTGTGGTAATGATCAGTTCACTAAGTCCACTTAGCTGCCCAATATTCACTCTTCTAGGATGAAGCGTTCGTTACCAGTAACAGTTTGAGTTTTTAGGTTTCACTCTATTTCCTCCTCTATACATAGATGTGTTTGGAAGTCTAAATCAAACACGTTTTGTGCTATTTCCTTGAAACTTGACAAAATAAAGTAGTTCTAAGTTCTGTCTTTGTGGTTTGTTTCCTGTTGAAATAGCCAAAAGCAGAGACTGCATAAAACACATTCATTGGAAAGGTGTGCCAAGCTTCCAAAAAACTACTGGTTTTCTGAATACTCGCCAAATATTTTTTCATCCGATCTTGATGATCTCTGTGGTAATGATCAGGTCACTAAGACCACTTAGCTGCCAAATATTCACTCTTCTAAAATGAAGCCTTCGTTACCAGTAACAGTTTGAGTTTTTAGGTTTCACTCTATTTCCTTCTATATAGATAGATGTGTTTGGAAGTTTAAATCAAACACGGTTTGTGCTAGCTCCTTGAAACTTGACAAAATAAAGTAGTTCTAAGTTCTGTCTTTTTGGTTTGGTTCCTCTTGAAATAGCCACAAGCAGAGACTGCGTAAAACACATTCATTGGAAAGGTGTGAAAGCTTCCAAAACTACTGGTTTTCTGAATACTCGGCAAATTTTTTTTCATCCGATCTTGATGATCTCTGTGGTAATGATCAGTTCACTAAGTCCACTTAGCTGCCCAATATTCACTCTTCTAGGATGAAGCGTTCGTTACCAGCTACAGTTTGAGTTTTTAGGTTTCACTCTATTTCCTCCTATATAGATAGATGTGTTTGGAAGTCTAAATCAAACACGGTTTGTGCTAGCTCCTTGAAACTTGACAAAATAAAGTAGGTCTAAGTTCTGTCTTTGTGGTTTGTTTCCTCTTGAAATAGCCACAAGCAGAGACTGCGTAAAACACATTCATGCGAAAGGTGTGCCAAGCTTCCAAAAAACTACTGGTTTTCTGAATACTCGGCAAATTTTTTTCTTCCGATCTTGATGATCTCTGTGGTAATGATCAGTTCACTAAGTCCACTGAGCTGCCCAATATTCACTCTTCTAGGGTGAAGCGTTCGTTACCAGTAACAGTTTGAGTTCTTAGGTTTCACTCAATTTCCTCCTATATAGATAGATGTGTTTGGAAGTCTAATTCAAACACGGATTGTGCTAGCTCCTTGAAACTTGACAAAATAAAGTAGTTCTAAGTTCTGTCTTTGTGGTTTGTTTCCTCTTGAAATAGCCACAAGCAGAGACTGCGTAAAACACATTCATGCGAAAGGTGTGCCAAGCTTCCAAAAAACTACTGGTTTTCCGAATACTCGGCAAAATTTTTTTCTTCCGATCTTGATGATCTCTGTGGTAATGATCAGTTCACTAAGTCCACTGAGCTTCCCAATATTCACTCTTCTAGGATGAAGCTTTCGTTACCAGTAACAGTTTGAGTTTTTAGGTTTCACTCTATTTCCTCCTATATAGATAGATGTGTTTGGAAGTCTAAATCAAACACGGTTTGTGCTAGTTCCTTGAAACTTGACAAAATAAAGTAGTTCTAAGTTCTGTCTTTGTGGTTTGTTTCCTCTTGAAATAGAAACAAGCAGAGACTGCGTAAAACACATTCATTTTAAAGGAGTGCCAAGCTTCCAAAAAACTACTAGTTTTCTGAATAATCGGCAAATTTTTTTTCATCCGATCTTGATGATCTCTGTGGTAATGATCAGTTCACTAAGTCCACTTGGCTACCCAATATTCACTCTTCTAGGATGAATCGTTCGTTACCAGTGACAGTTTGAGTTTTTAGGTTTCCCTCTATTTCCTCCTATATAGATAGATGTGTTTGGAAGTCTTAATCAAACACGGTTTGTGCTAGCTCCTTGCAACTTGAAAAAATAAAGCAGTTCTAAGTTATGTCTTTGTGGTTTGTTTCCTCATGAAATAGCCACAAGCAGAGACTGCGTAAAACACATTCATTGGAAAGGTGTGCCAAGCTTCCAAAAACTACTGGTTTTCTGAATATTCGGCAAATTTTTTTTCATCCGATCTTGATGATCTCTGTGGTAATGATCACTTCACTAAGTCCATTTAGCTGCCCAATATTCACTCTTCGAGGATGAAGCGTTTGTACCAGTAACCTTTTGAGTTTTTAGGTTTCACTCTATTTGCTCCTATATAGATAGATGTGTTTGGAAGTCTAAATCAAACACAGTTTGTGCTAGCTCCTTGAAACTTGACAAAATAAAGTAGTTCTAAGTTCTGTCTTTGTGGTTTGTTTCCTCTTGAAAAGGCCAAAAGCAGAGACTGCGTAAAACACATTCACTGGAAAGGTGTGCCAAGCTTCCAAAAAACTACTGGTTTTCTGAATACTCGGCAAATTTTTTTCATCCGATCTTGATGATATCTGTGGTAATGATCAGTTCACTAAGTCCACTAAGCTGCCCAATATTCACTCTTCTAGGATGAAGCGATCGTTACCAGTTACAGTTTGAGTTTTAGGTTTCACTCTATTTCCTCCTATATAGATAGATGTGTTTGGAAGTCTAAATCAAACACAGTTTGTGCTAGCTCCTTGAAACTTGACAAAATAAAGTAGGTCTAACTTCTGTCTTTGTGGTTTGTTTCCTCTTGAAATAGCCACAAGCAGAGACTGCGTAAAACACATTCATGCGAAAGGTGTGCCAAGCTTCCAAAAAACTACTGGTTTTCTGAATACTCGGCAAAATTTTTTTCTTCGGATCTTGATGATCTCTGTGGTAATGATCAGTTCACTAAGTCCACTGAGCTGCCCAATATTCACTCTTCTAGGATGAAGCTTTCGTTACCAGTAACAGTTTGAGTTTTTAGGTTTCACTCTATTTCCTCCTATATAGATAGATGTGTTTGGAAGTCTAAATCAAACACGGTTTGTGCTAGTTCCTTGAAACTTGACAAAATAAAGTAGTTCTAAGTTCTGTCTTTGTGGTTTGTTTCCTCTTGAAATAGGCACAAGCAGAGACTGCGTAAAACACATTCATGGGAAAGGAGAGCCAAGCTTCCAAAAAACTACTAGTTTTCTAAATACTTGGCAAATTTTTTTTCATCCGATCTTGATGATCTCTGTGGTAATGATCAGTTCACTAAGTCCACTTAGCTGCCCAATATTCACTCTTCTAGGATGAAGCGTTCGTTACCAGTAACAGTTTGAGTTTTTAGGTTTCACTCTATTTCCTCCTCTATACATAGATGTGTTTGGAAGTCTAAATCAAACACGTTTTGTGCTATTTCCTTGAAACTTGACAAAATAAAGTAGTTCTAAGTTCTGTCTTTGTGGTTTGTTTCCTGTTGAAATAGCCAAAAGCAGAGACTGCATAAAACACATTCATTGGAAAGGTGTGCCAAGCTTCCAAAAAACTACTGGTTTTCTGAATACTCGCCAAATATTTTTTCATCCGATCTTGATGATCTCTGTGGTAATGATCAGGTCACTAAGACCACTTAGCTGCCAAATATTCACTCTTCTAAAATGAAGCCTTCGTTACCAGTAACAGTTTGAGTTTTTAGGTTTCACTCTATTTCCTTCTATATAGATAGATGTGTTTGGAAGTTTAAATCAAACACGGTTTGTGCTAGCTCCTTGAAACTTGACAAAATAAAGTAGTTCTAAGTTCTGTCTTTTTGGTTTGGTTCCTCTTGAAATAGCCACAAGCAGAGACTGCGTAAAACACATTCATTGGAAAGGTGTGAAAGCTTCCAAAACTACTGGTTTTCTGAATACTCGGCAAATTTTTTTTCATCCGATCTTGATGATCTCTGTGGTAATGATCAGTTCACTAAGTCCACTTAGCTGCCCAATATTCACTCTTCTAGGATGAAGCGTTCGTTACCAGCTACAGTTTGAGTTTTTAGGTTTCACTCTATTTCCTCCTATATAGATAGATGTGTTTGGAAGTCTAAATCAAACACGGTTTGTGCTAGCTCCTTGAAACTTGACAAAATAAAGTAGGTCTAAGTTCTGTCTTTGTGGTTTGTTTCCTCTTGAAATAGCCACAAGCAGAGACTGCGTAAAACACATTCATGGGAAAGGTGTGCCAAGCTTCCAAAAAACTACTGGTTTTCTGAATACTCGGCAAATTTTTTTCTTCCGATCTTGATGATCTCTGTGGTAATGATCAGTTCACTAAGTCCACTGAGCTGCCCAATATTCACTCTTCTAGGGTGAAGCGTTCGTTACCAGTAACAGTTTGAGTTCTTAGGTTTCACTCAATTTCCTCCTATATAGATAGATGTGTTTGGAAGTCTAAATCAAACACGGATTGTGCTAGCTCCTTGAAACTTGACAAAATAAAGTAGTTCTAAGTTCTGTCTTTGTGGTTTGTTTCCTCTTGAAATAGCCACAAGCAGAGACTGCGTAAAACACATTCATGCGAAAGGTGTGCCAAGCTTCCAAAAAACTACTGGTTTTCCGAATACTCGGCAAAATTTTTTTCTTCCGATCTTGATGATCTCTGTGGTAATGATCAGTTCACTAAGTCCACTGAGCTTCCCAATATTCACTCTTCTAGGATGAAGCTTTCGTTACCAGTAACAGTTTGAGTTTTTAGGTTTCACTCTATTTCCTCCTATATAGATAGATGTGTTTGGAAGTCTAAATCAAACACGGTTTGTGCTAGTTCCTTGAAACTTGACAAAATAAAGTAGTTCTAAGTTCTGTCTTTGTGGTTTGTTTCCTCTTGAAATAGAAACAAGCAGAGACTGCGTAAAACACATTCATTTTAAAGGAGTGCCAAGCTTCCAAAAAACTACTAGTTTTCTGAATAATCGGCAAATTTTTTTTCATCCGATCTTGATGATCTCTGTGGTAATGATCAGTTCACTAAGTCCACTTGGCTACCCAATATTCACTCTTCTAGGATGAATCGTTCGTTACCAGTGACAGTTTGAGTTTTTAGGTTTCCCTCTATTTCCTCCTATATAGATAGATGTGTTTGGAAGTCTTAATCAAACACGGTTTGTGCTAGCTCCTTGCAACTTGAAAAAATAAAGCAGTTCTAAGTTATGTCTTGTGGTTTGTTTCCTCATGAAATAGCCACAAGCAGAGACTGCGTAAAACACATTCATTGGAAAGGTGTGCCAAGCTTCCAAAAACTACTGGTTTTCTGAATATTCGGCAAATTTTTTTTCATCCGATCTTGATGATCTCTGTGGTAATGATCACTTCACTAAGTCCATTTAGCTGCCCAATATTCACTCTTCGAGGATGAAGCGTTTGTTACCAGTAACCTTTTGAGTTTTTAGGTTTCACTCTATTTGCTCCTATATAGATAGATGTGTTTGGAAGTCTAAATCAAACACAGTTTGTGCTAGCTCCTTGAAACTTGACAAAATAAAGTAGTTCTAAGTTCTGTCTTTGTGGTTTGTTTCCTCTTGAAAAGGCCAAAAGCAGAGACTGCGTAAAACACATTCACTGGAAAGGTGTGCCAAGCTTCCAAAAAACTACTGGTTTTCTGAATACTCGGCAAATTTTTTTCATCCGATCTTGATGATATCTGTGGTAATGATCAGTTCACTAAGTCCACTAAGCTGCCCAATATTCACTCTTCTAGGATGAAGCGATCGTTACCAGTTACAGTTTGAGTTTTAGGTTTCACTCTATTTCCTCCTATATAGATAGATGTGTTTGGAAGTCTAAATCAAACACAGTTTGTGCTAGCTCCTTGAAACTTGACAAAATAAAGTAGGTCTAACTTCTGTCTTTGTGGTTTGTTTCCTCTTGAAATAGCCACAAGCAGAGACTGCGTAAAACACATTCATGCGAAAGGTGTGCCAAGCTTCCAAAAAACTACTGGTTTTCTGAATACTCGGCAAAATTTTTTTCTTCGGATCTTGATGATCTCTGTGGTAATGATCAGTTCACTAAGTCCACTGAGCTGCCCAATATTCACTCTTCTAGGATGAAGCTTTCGTTACCAGTAACAGTTTGAGTTTTTAGGTTTCACTCTATTTCCTCCTATATAGATAGATGTGTTTGGAAGTCTAAATCAAACACGGTTTGTGCTAGTTCCTTGAAACTTGACAAAATAAAGTAGTTCTAAGTTCTGTCTTTGTGGTTTGTTTCCTCTTGAAATAGCCACAAGCAGAGATTGCGTAAAACACATTCATGGGAAAGGAGAGCCAAGCTTCCAAAAAACTACTAGTTTTCTGAATACTTGGCAAATTTTTTTTCATCCGATCTTGATGATCTCTGTGGTAATGATCAGTTCACTAAGTCCACTTAGCTGCCCAATATTCACTCTTCTAGGATGAAGCGTTCGTTACCAGTAACAGTTTGAGTTTTTAGGTTTCACTCTATTTCCTCCTCTATACATAGATGTGTTTGGAAGTCTAAATCAAACACGTTTTGTGCTATTTCCTTGAAACTTGACAAAATAAAGTAGTTCTAAGTTCTGTCTTTGTGGTTTGTTTCCTCTTGAAATAGAAACAAGCAGAGACTGCGTAAAACACATTCATTTTAAAGGAGTGCCAAGCTTCCAAAAAACTACTAGTTTTCTGAATAATCGGCAAATTTTTTTTCATCCGATCTTGATGATCTCTGTGGTAATGATCAGTTCACTAAGTCCACGTGGCTGCCCAATATTCACTCTTCTAGGATGAATCGTTCATTACCAGTGACAGTTTGAGTTTTTAGGTTACCCTCTATTTCCTCCTATATAGATAGATGTTTTTGGAAGTCTAAATCAAACACGGTTTGTGCTAGCTCCTTGCAACTTGAAAAAATAAAGCAGTTCCAAGTTATGTCTTTGTGGTTTGTTTCCTCATAAAATAGCCACAAGCAGAGACTGCGTAAAACACATTCATTGGAAAGGTGTGCCAAGCTTCCAAAAACTACTGGTTTTCTGAATATTCGGCAAATTTTTTTTCATCCGATCTTGATGATCTCTGTGGTAATGATCACTTCACTAAGTCCATTTAGCTGCCCAATATTCACTCTTCGAGGATGAAGCGTTTGTTACCAGTAACCTTTTGAGTTTTTAGGTTTCACTCTATTTGCTCCTATATAGATAGATGTGTTTGGAAGTCTAAATCAAACACAGTTTGTGCTAGCTCCTTGAAACTTGACAAAATAAAGTAGTTCTAAGTTCTGTCTTTGTGGTTTGTTTCCTCTTGAAAAATCCAAAAGCAGAGACTGCGTAAAACACATTCACTGGAAAGGTGTGCCAAGCTTCCAAAAAACTACTGGTTTTCTGAATACTCGGCAAATTTTTTTTCATCCGATCTTGATGATATCTGTGGTAATGATCAGTTCACTAAGTCCACTAAGCTGCCCAATATTCACTCTTCTAGGATGAAGCGATCGTTACCAGTTACAGTTTGAGTTTTAGGTTTCACTCTATTTCCTCCTATATAGATAGATGTGTTTGGAAGTCTAAATCAAACACAGTTTGTGCTAGCTCCTTGAAAGTTGACAAAATAAAGTACTTCTAAGTTCTGCCTTTGTGGTTTGTTTCCTGTTGAAATAGCCACAAGCAGAGACTGCGTAAAACACATTCATTGGAAAGGTGTGCCAAGCTTCTAAAAAATTACTGGTTTTCTGAATACTCGGCAAATTTTTTTTCATCCGATATTGATGATCTCTGTGGTAATGATCGGGTCACTAAGTCCACTTAGCTCCCCAATATTCACTCTTCTAGGGTGAAGCATTCATTTCCAGTAACAGTTTGAGTTTTTAGGTTTCACTCTATTTCCTCCTATATAGATAGATGTGTTTGGAAGTCTAAATCAAACACGGTTTGTGCTAGCTCCTTGAAACTTGACAAAATAAAGTAGTTCTAAGTTCTGTCTTTGTGGTTTGTTTCCTCTTGAAATAGCCACAAGCAGAGACTGCATGAAACACATTCATGGGAAAGGTGTGCCAAGCTTCCAAAAAACGACTGGTTTTCTGAATACTCGGCAAATTTTTTTTCTTCCGATCTTGATGATCTCTGTGGTAATGATCAGTTCACTAAGTCCACTGAGCTGCCCAATATTCACTCTTCTAGGATGAAGCGTTCGTTACCAGTAACAGTTTGAGATTTTAGGTTTCACTCTATTTCCTTCTATATAGATAGATGTGTTTTTAAGTCTAAATCAAACACGGTTTGTGCTAGCTCCTTGAAACTTGAAAAAATAAAGTACTTCTAAGTTCTGTCTTTGTGGTTTGTTTCCTCTTGAAATAGCCACAAGCAGAGACTACTACGTAAAACGCATGCATGGGAAAGGTGTGCCAAGCTTCCGAAAAACTACTGGTTTTTTGAATACTCGGCAAATTTTTTTTCATCCGATCTTGATGACCTCTGTGGTAATGATCAGTTCACTAAGTCCACTTAGCTGCCCAATATTCACAGTTCTAGGATGAAGCGTTCGTTACCAGTAACAGTTTGAGTTTTTAGGTTTCACTCTATTTCCTCCTATATAGATAGATGTGTTTGGAAGTCTAAATCAAACACGGTGTGTGCCTGCTCCTTGAAACTTGACAAAATAAAGTAGTTCTAAGTTCTGTCTTTGTGGTTTGTTTCCTCTTGAAATAGCCACAAGCAGAGACTGCGTAAAACACATTCATTGGAAAGGTGTGCCAAGCTTCCAAAAAACTACTGGTTTTCTGAATACTCGGCAAATTTTTTTTCATACGATCTTGATGATCTCTGTGGTAATGATCAGTTCACTAAGTCCACTTAGCTCCCCAATATTCACTCTTCTAGGATGAAGCGTTCGTTACCAGCTACAGTTTGAGTTTTTAGGTTTCACTCAATTTCCTCCTATAGAGACAGATGTGTATGGAAGTCTAAATCAAACACAGTTTGTGCTAGCTCCTTGAAACTTGACAAAATAAAGTACTTCTAAGTTCTGTCTTTGTGGTTTGTTTCCTCTTGAAATAGCCACAAGCAGAGACTGCGTAAAACACATTCATGGGAAAGGTGTGCCAAGCTTCCAAAAAACTACTGGTTTTCTGAATACTCGGCAAATTTTTTTTCTTCCGATCTTGATGATCTCTGTGGTAATGATCAGTTCACTAAGTCCACTGAGATGCCCAATATTCACTCTTCTAGGGTGAAGCGTTCGTTACCAGGATAAGTTTGAGTTTTTAGATTTCACTCTATTTCCTCCTATATAGATAGATGTGTTTTTAAGTCTAAATCAAACACGGTTTGTGCTAGCTCCTTGAAACTTGACAAAATAAAGTACTTCTAAGTTCTTTCTTTGTGGTTTGTTTCCTCTTGAAATAGCCACAAGCAGAGACTACATAAAACACATTCATGGGAAAGGTGTGCCAAGCTTCCAAAAAACTACTGGTTTTCTGAATACTCGGCAATATTTTTTTCATCCGATCTTGATAATCTCTGTGGTAATGATTAGTTCACTAAATCCACTTAGCTACCCAATATTCACACTTCTAGGATGAAGCGTTCGTTACCAGTAACAGTTTGAGTTTTTAGGTTTCACTCTATTTCCTCCTATATAGATAGATGTGTTTGGAAGTCTAAATCAAACACGGTTTGTGCTAGCTCCTTGAAACTTGACAAAATAAAGTACTTCTAAGTTCTGTCTTTGTGGTTTGTTTCCTCTTGAAATAGCCACAAGCAGAGACTGCGTAAAACACATTCATTTGAAAGGTGTGCCAAGCTTCCAAAAAACTACTGATTTTCTGAATAATCGGCAAATTTTTTTTCATCCCATCTTGATGATCTCTGTGGTAATGATCAGTTCACTAAGTCCACTTAGCTCCCCAATATTCACTCTTCTAGGATGAAGCGTTCATTACCAGTTACAGTTTGAGTTTTTAGGTTTCACTCTATTTCCTCCTATATAGATAGATGTGTTTGGAAGTCTAAATCAAACACGGTTTGTGCTAGCTCCTTGAAACTTGACAAAATAAAGTAGTTCTAAGTTCTGTCTTTGTGGTTTGTTTCCTCATGAAATAGCCACAAGCAGAGACTGCGTAAAACACATTCATTGGTAAGGTGTGCCTAGCTTAAAAAACTACTGGTTTTCTGTATACTCGGCAAAATTTTTTTCAGCCGATCTTGATGATCTCTGTGGGAATGATCAGGTCACTAAGTCCACTTAGCTGCCCAATATTCACTCTTCTAGAATGAAGCGTTCGTTACCAGTAACAGTTTGAGTTTTTAGTTTTCACTCTATTTCCTCCTGTATAGATAGATGTGTTTGGAAGTCTAAATCAAACACGGTTTGTGCTAGCTCCTTGAAACTTGACAAATAAAGTAGTTCTAAGTTCTTTCTTTGTGGTTTGTTTCCTCTTGAAATAGCCACAAGCAGAGACTGCGTAAAACACATTCATTGGAAATGTGTGAAAGCTTCCTAAAAACTACTGGTTTTCTGAATACTCGGCAAATTTTTTTTCATCCGATCTTGATGATCTCTGTGGGAATGATCAGGTCACTTAGTCCACTTACCTGCCCAATATTCACTCTTCTAGGATGAAGCGTTCGTTACCAGTAACAGTTTGAGTTTTTAGGTTTCACTCTATTTCCTCCTATATAGATAGATTGTTTGGAAGTTTAATCAAACACGGTTTGTGCTAGCTCCTTGTAACTTGACAAAATAAAGTAGTTCTAAGTTCTGTCTTTGTGGTTTGTTTCCTCTTGAAATAGCCACAAGCAGAGACTGTGTAAAACACATTCATGAGAAAGGTGTGCCACGCTTCCAAAAAACTACTGGTTTTCTGAATACTCGTCAAATTTTTTTTCATCCGATCTTGATGATCTCTGTGGTAATGATCAGTTCACTAAGTCCAATTAGCTGCCCAATATTCACTCTTCTAGGATGAAGCGTTCGTTACCAGTAACAGTTTGAGTTTTTACGTTTCACTCTATTTCCTCCTTTATAGATAGATGTGTTTGGAAGTCTAAATCAAACACGGTGTGGGACAGCTCCTTGAATCTTGACAAAATAAAGTAGTTCTAAGTTCTGTCTTTGTGGTTTGTTTCCTCTTGAAATAGCCAAAAGCAGGGACTGCGTAAAACACATTCATTTGAAAGGAGTGCCAAGCTTCCAAAAAAACAACTGGTTTTCTGAATACATTGGCAAATTTTTCTTCATCCGATCTTGATGATCTCTGTGGTAATGATCAGTTCACTAAGTCCACTTAGCTGCCCAATTTTCACTCTTCTAGGATGAATCCTTCGTTACCAGCTACAGTTTGAGTTTTTAGGTTTCACTCTATTTCCTCCTATATAGATAGATGTGTTTGGAAGTCTAAATCAAACACGGTTTGTGCTAGATCCTTGAAACTTGACAAAATAAAGTAGTTCTCAGTTCTGTCTTTGTGGTTTGTTTCCTCTTGAAATAGCCACAAGCAGAGACTGCGTAAAACACATTCATGGGAAAGGTGTGCCAAGCTTCCAAAAAACTACTGGTTTTCTGAATACTTGCCAAATTTTTTTTCTTCCGATCTTGATGATCTCTGTGGTAATGATCAGTTCACTAAGTCCACTGAGCTGCCCAATATTCACTCTTCTAGGGTGAAGCGTTCGTTACCAGTAACAGATTTAGTTTTTAGGTTTCACTCAATTTCCTCCTATATAGATAGATGTGTTTGGAAGTCTAAATCAAACACGGTTTGTGCTAGCTCCTTGAAACTTGAAAAAATAAAGTACTTCTAAGTTCTGTCTTTGTGGTTTGTTTCCTCTTGAAATAGCCACAAGCAGAGACTACGTAAAACGCATTCATGGGAAAGGTGTGCCAAGCTTCCGAAAAACTACTGGTTTTCTGAATACTCGGCAAATTTTTTTTCATACGATCTTGATGATCTCTGTGGTAATGATCAGTTCACTAAGTCCACTTAGCTCCCCAATATTCACTCTTCTAGGATGAAGCGTTCGTTACCAGCTACAGTTTGAGTTTTTAGGTTTCACTCAATTTCCTCCTATAGAGACAGATGTGTATGGAAGTCTAAATCAAACACAGTTTGTGCTAGCTCCTTGAAACTTGACAAAATAAAGTACTTCTAAGTTCTGTCTTTGTGGTTTGTTTCCTCTTGAAATAGCCACAAGCAGAGACTGCGTAAAACACATTCATGGGAAAGGTGTGCCAAGCTTCCAAAAAACTACTGGTTTTCTGAATACTCGGCAAATTTTTTTTCTTCCGATCTTGATGATCTCTGTGGTAATGATCAGTTCACTAAGTCCACTGAGATGCCCAATATTCACTCTTCTAGGGTGAAGCGTTCGTTACCAGGATAAGTTTGAGTTTTTAGATTTCACTCTATTTCCTCCTATATAGATAGATGTGTTTTTAAGTCTAAATCAAACACGGTTTGTGCTAGCTCCTTGAAACTTGACAAAATAAAGTACTTCTAAGTTCTTTCTTTGTGGTTTGTTTCCTCTTGAAATAGCCACAAGCAGAGACTACATAAAACACATTCATGGGAAAGGTGTGCCAAGCTTCCAAAAAACTACTGGTTTTCTGAATACTCGGCAATATTTTTTTCATCCGATCTTGATAATCTCTGTGGTAATGATTAGTTCACTAAATCCACTTAGCTACCCAATATTCACACTTCTAGGATGAAGCGTTCGTTACCAGTAACAGTTTGAGTTTTTAGGTTTCACTCTATTTCCTCCTATATAGATAGATGTGTTTGGAAGTCTAAATCAAACACGGTTTGTGCTAGCTCCTTGAAACTTGACAAAATAAAGTACTTCTAAGTTCTGTCTTTGTGGTTTGTTTCCTCTTGAAATAGCCACAAGCAGAGACTGCGTAAAACACATTCATTTGAAAGGTGTGCCAAGCTTCCAAAAAACTACTGATTTTCTGAATAATCGGCAAATTTTTTTCATCCCATCTTGATGATCTCTGTGGTAATGATCAGTTCACTAAGTCCACTTAGCTCCCCAATATTCACTCTTCTAGGATGAAGCGTTCATTACCAGTTACAGTTTGAGTTTTTAGGTTTCACTCTATTTCCTCCTATATAGATAGATGTGTTTGGAAGTCTAAATCAAACACGGTTTGTGCTAGCTCCTTGAAACTTGACAAAATAAAGTAGTTCTAAGTTCTGTCTTTGTGGTTTGTTTCCTCATGAAATAGCCACAAGCAGAGACTGCGTAAAACACATTCATTGGTAAGGTGTGCCTAGCTTAAAAAACTACTGGTTTTCTGTATACTCGGCAAAATTTTTTTCAGCCGATCTTGATGATCTCTGTGGGAATGATCAGGTCACTAAGTCCACTTAGCTGCCCAATATTCACTCTTCTAGAATGAAGCGTTCGTTACCAGTAACAGTTTGAGTTTTTAGTTTTCACTCTATTTCCTCCTGTATAGATAGATGTGTTTGGAAGTCTAAATCAAACACGGTTTGTGCTAGCTCCTTGAAACTTGACAAATAAAGTAGTTCTAAGTTCTTTCTTTGTGGTTTGTTTCCTCTTGAAATAGCCACAAGCAGAGACTGCGTAAAACACATTCATTGGAAATGTGTGAAAGCTTCCTAAAAACTACTGGTTTTCTGAATACTCGGCAAATTTTTTTTCATCCGATCTTGATGATCTCTGTGGGAATGATCAGGTCACTTAGTCCACTTACCTGCCCAATATTCACTCTTCTAGGATGAAGCGTTCGTTACCAGTAACAGTTTGAGTTTTTAGGTTTCACTCTATTTCCTCCTATATAGATTGATTGTTTGGAAGTTTAATCAAACACGGTTTGTGCTAGCTCCTTGTAACTTGACAAAATAAAGTAGTTCTAAGTTCTGTCTTTGTGGTTTGTTTCCTCTTGAAATAGCCACAAGCAGAGACTGTGTAAAACACATTCATGAGAAAGGTGTGCCACGCTTCCAAAAAACTACTGGTTTTCTGAATACTCGTCAAATTTTTTTTCATCCGATCTTGATGATCTCTGTGGTAATGATCAGTTCACTAAGTCCAATTAGCTGCCCAATATTCACTCTTCTAGGATGAAGCGTTCGTTACCAGTAACAGTTTGAGTTTTTACGTTTCACTCTATTTCCTCCTTTATAGATAGATGTGTTTGGAAGTCTAAATCAAACACGGTGTGGGACAGCTCCTTGAATCTTGACAAAATAAAGTAGTTCTAAGTTCTGTCTTTGTGGTTTGTTTCCTCTTGAAATAGCCAAAAGCAGGGACTGCGTAAAACACATTCATTTGAAAGGAGTGCCAAGCTTCCAAAAAAACAACTGGTTTTCTGAATACATTGGCAAATTTTTCTTCATCCGATCTTGATGATCTCTGTGGTAATGATCAGTTCACTAAGTCCACTTAGCTGCCCAATTTTCACTCTTCTAGGATGAATCCTTCGTTACCAGCTACAGTTTGAGTTTTTAGGTTTCACTCTATTTCCTCCTATATAGATAGATGTGTTTGGAAGTCTAAATCAAACACGGTTTGTGCTAGATCCTTGAAACTTGACAAAATAAAGTAGTTCTCAGTTCTGTCTTTGTGGTTTGTTTCCTCTTGAAATAGCCACAAGCAGAGACTGCGTAAAACACATTCATGGGAAAGGTGTGCCAAGCTTCCAAAAAACTACTGGTTTTCTGAATACTTGCCAAATTTTTTTTCTTCCGATCTTGATGATCTCTGTGGTAATGATCAGTTCACTAAGTCCACTGAGCTGCCCAATATTCACTCTTCTAGGGTGAAGCGTTCGTTACCAGTAACAGATTTAGTTTTTAGGTTTCACTCAATTTCCTCCTATATAGATAGATGTGTTTGGAAGTCTAAATCAAACACGGTTTGTGCTAGCTCCTTGAAACTTGAAAAAATAAAGTACTTCTAAGTTCTGTCTTTGTGGTTTGTTTCCTCTTGAAATAGCCACAAGCAGAGACTACGTAAAACACATTCATGGGAAAGGTGTGCCAAGCTTCCAAAAAACTACTGGTTTTCTGAATACTCGGCAATTTTTTTTTCATCCGATCTTGATGATCTCTGTGGTAATGATTAGTTCACTAAGTCCACTTAGCTGCCCAATATTCACACTTCTAGGATGAAGCGTTCGTTTCCAGTAACAGTTTGAGTTTTTAGGTTTCACTCTATTTCCTCCTATATAGATAGATGTGTATGGAAGTCTGAATAAAACACGGTTTGTGCTAGCTCCTTGTAACTTGACAAAATAAAGTACTTCTAAGTTCTGTCTTTGTGGTTTGTTTCCTCTTGGAATAGCCACAAGCAGAGACTGCGTAAAACAAATTCATTTTAAAGGTGTGCCAAGCTTCCAAAAAACTACTGGTTTTCTGAATACTCGGCAAATTTTTTTTCATCCGATCTTGATGATCTCTGTGGTAATGATCAGTTCACTAAGTCCACTTAGCTGAAAATATTCACTCTTCTAGGATGAATCGTTCGTTACCAGTAACAGTTTGAGTTTTCAGTTTTCACTCTATTTCCTCCTATAATGATAGATGTGTTTGGAAGTCTAAATCAAACACGGTTTGTGCTAGCTCCTTGAAACTTGAAAAAATAAAGTAGTTCTAAGTTCTGTCTTTGTGGTTTGTTTCCTCATGAAATAGCCACAAGCAGAGACTGCGTAAAACACATTCATTGGAAAGGTGTGCCAAGCTTCCAAAAACTACTGGTTTTCTGAATATTCGGCAAATTTTTTTTCATCCGATCTTGATGATCTCTGTGGTAATGATCAGTTCACTAAGTCCACTTAGCTGCTCAATATTCACTCTTCTAGGATGAAGCGTTCGTACCAGTAACCTTTTGAGTTTTTAGGTTTCACTGTATTTCCTCCTATATAGATAGATGTGTTTGGAAGTATAAATCAAACACGGTTTGTGCTAGCTCCTTGAAACTTGACAAAATAAAGTAGTTCTAAGTTCTGTCTTTGTGGTTTTTTTAATCTTGAAATAGCCACAAGCAGAGACTGCGTAAAACTCACTCATTGGAAAGGTGTGCCAAGCTTCCAAAAAACTACTGGATTTCTGAATACTTTGCAAATTTTTTTTCATCCGATCTTGATGATCTCTGTGGTAATGATCAGTTCACTAAGTCCACTTAGCTGCCCAATATTCACTCTTCTAGGATGAAGCGTTCTTTTCCAGTATCAGTTTGAGTTTTTAGGTTTCACTCTATTTCCTCCTCTATAGATAGATGTGTTTGGAAGTCTAAATCAAACACGGTTTGTGCTAGCTCCTTGAAACTTGACAAAATAAACTACTTCTAAGTTCTGTCTTTGTGGCTTGTTTCCTGTTGAAATAGTCACAAGCAGAGACTGCGTAAAACACATTCATTGGAAAGGTGTGCCAGTCTTCAAACAAACTACTGGTTTTCTGAATACTCGTCAAATTTTTTTTCATCCGATCTTGATGATCTCTATGGTAATGATCAGGTCACTAAGACCACTTAGCTGCCAAATATTCACTCTTCTAAAATGAAGCCTTCGTTACCAGTAACAGTTTGAGTTTTTAGGTTTCACTCTATTTCCTTCTATATAGATAGATATGTTTGGAAGTCTAAATCAAACACGGTTTGTGCTAGCTCCTTGAAACTTGACAAAATAAAGTAGTTCTACGTTCTGCCTTTGTGGTTTGTTTTCTCTTGAAATAGCCACAAGCAGAGACTGCGTAAAACACATTCATTGGAAAGGTGTGCCAAGCTTCCAAAAAATTACTGGTATTCTGAATACTCGGCAAATTTTTTTTCATCCGATATTGATGATCTCTGTGGTAATGATCGGGTCACTAAGTCCACTTACCTGCCCAATATTCACTCTTCTAGGGTGAAGCGTTCATTACCAGTAACAGTTTGAGTTTAGGTTTTACTCTATTTCCTTCTATATAGATAGATGTGTTTGGAAGTCTAAATCAAACACGGTTTGTGCTAGCTCCTTGAAACTTGACAAAATAAGTACGTCTAAGTTCTGTCTTCGTGGATTGTTTCCTATTGAAATAGCCACAAGCAGAGACTGCGTAAAACACATTCATGGGAAAGGTGTGCCAAGCTTCCAAAAAACTACTGGTTTTCTGAATACTCGGCAAATTTTTTTTCTTCCGATCTTGATGATCTCTGTGGTAATGATCAGTTCACTAAGTCCACTGAGATGCCCAATATTCACTCTTCTAGGGTGAAGCGTTCGTTACCAGGATAAGTTTGAGTTTTTAGATTTCACTCTATTTCCTCCTATATAGATAGATGTGTTTGGAAGTCTAAATCAAACACGGTTTGTGCTAGCTCCTTGAAACTTGACAAAATAAAGTACTTCTAAGTTCTTTCTTTGTGGTTTGTTTCCTCTTGAAATAGCCACAAGCAGAGACTACGTAAAACACATTCATGGGAAAGGTGTGCCAAGCTTCCAAAAAACTACTGGTTTTCTGAATACTCGGCAATATTTTTTTCATCCGATCTTGATAATCTCTGTGGTAATGATTAGTTCACTAAATCCACTTAGCTACCCAATATTCACACTTCTAGGATGAAGCGTTCGTTACCAGTAACAGTTTGAGTTTTTAGGTTTCACTCTATTTCCTCCTATATAGATAGATGTGTTTGGAAGTCTAAATCAAACACGGTTTGTGCTAGCTCCTTGAAACTTGACAAAATAAAGTACTTCTAAGTTCTGTCTTTGTGGTTTGTTTCCTCTTGAAATAGCCACAAGCAGAGACTGCGTAAAACACATTCATTTGAAAGGTGTGCCAAGCTTCCAAAAAACTACTGATTTTCTGTATAATCGGCAAATTTTTTTTCATCCCATCTTGATGATCTCTGTGGTAATGAGCAGTTCACTAAGTCCACTTAGCTGCCCAATATTCACTCTTCTAGGATGAAGCGTTCATTACCAGTTACAGTTTGAGTTTTTAGGTTTCACTCTATTTCCTCCTATATAGATAGATGTGTTTGGAAGTCTAAATCAAACACGGTTTGTGCTAGCTCCTTGAAACTTGACAAAATAAAGTAGTTCTAAGTTCTGTCTTTGTGGTTTGTTTCCTCATGAAATAGCCACAAGCAGAGACTGCGTAAAACACATTCATTGGTAAGGTGTGCCTAGCTTAAAAAACTACTGGTTTTCTGTATACTCGGCAAAATTTTTTTCAGCCGATCTTGATGATCTCTGTGGGAATGATCAGGTCACTAAGTCCACTTAGCTGCCCAATATTCACTCTTCTAGAATGAAGCGTTCGTTACCAGTAACAGTTTGAGTTTTTAGTTTTCACTCTATTTCCTCCTGTATAGATAGATGTGTTTGGAAGTCTAAATCAAACACGGTTTGTGCTAGCTCCTTGAAACTTGACAAATAAAGTAGTTCTAAGTTCTTTCTTTGTGGTTTGTTTCCTCTTGAAATAGCCACAAGCAGAGACTGCGTAAAACACATTCATTGGAAATGTGTGAAAGCTTCCTAAAAACTACTGGTTTTCTGAATACTCGGCAAATTTTTTTTCATCCGATCTTGATGATCTCTGTGGGAATGATCAGGTCACTTAGTCCACTTACCTGCCCAATATTCACTCTTCTAGGATGAAGCGTTCGTTACCAGTAACAGTTTGAGTTTTTAGGTTTCACTCTATTTCCTCCTATATAGATAGATTGTTTGGAAGTTTAATCAAACACGGTTTGTGCTAGCTCCTTGTAACTTGACAAAATAAAGTAGTTCTAAGTTCTGTCTTTGTGGTTTGTTTCCTCTTGAAATAGCCACAAGCAGAGACTGTGTAAAACACATTCATGAGAAAGGTGTGCCACGCTTCCAAAAAACTACTGGTTTTCTGAATACTCGTCAAATTTTTTTTCATCCGATCTTGATGATCTCTGTGGTAATGATCAGTTCACTAAGTCCAATTAGCTGCCCAATATTCACTCTTCTAGGATGAAGCGTTCGTTACCAGTAACAGTTTGAGTTTTTACGTTTCACTCTATTTCCTCCTTTATAGATAGATGTGTTTGGAAGTCTAAATCAAACACGGTGTGGGACAGCTCCTTGAATCTTGACAAAATAAAGTAGTTCTAAGTTCTGTCTTTGTGGTTTGTTTCCTCTTGAAATAGCCAAAAGCAGGGACTGCGTAAAACACATTCATTTGAAAGGAGTGCCAAGCTTCCAAAAAAACAACTGGTTTTCTGAATACATTGGCAAATTTTTCTTCATCCGATCTTGATGATCTCTGTGGTAATGATCAGTTCACTAAGTCCACTTAGCTGCCCAATTTTCACTCTTCTAGGATGAATCCTTCGTTACCAGCTACAGTTTGAGTTTTTAGGTTTCACTCTATTTCCTCCTATATAGATAGATGTGTTTGGAAGTCTAAATCAAACACGGTTTGTGCTAGATCCTTGAAACTTGACAAAATAAAGTAGTTCTCAGTTCTGTCTTTGTGGTTTGTTTCCTCTTGAAATAGCCACAAGCAGAGACTGCGTAAAACACATTCATGGGAAAGGTGTGCCAAGCTTCCAAAAAACTACTGGTTTTCTGAATACTTGCCAAATTTTTTTTCTTCCGATCTTGATGATCTCTGTGGTAATGATCAGTTCACTAAGTCCACTGAGCTGCCCAATATTCACTCTTCTAGGGTGAAGCGTTCGTTACCAGTAACAGATTTAGTTTTTAGGTTTCACTCAATTTCCTCCTATATAGATAGATGTGTTTGGAAGTCTAAATCAAACACGGTTTGTGCTAGCTCCTTGAAACTTGAAAAAATAAAGTACTTCTAAGTTCTGTCTTTGTGGTTTGTTTCCTCTTGAAATAGCCACAAGCAGAGACTACGTAAAACACATTCATGGGAAAGGTGTGCCAAGCTTCCAAAAAACTACTGGTTTTCTGAATACTCGGCAATTTTTTTTTCATCCGATCTTGATGATCTCTGTGGTAATGATTAGTTCACTAAGTCCACTTAGCTGCCCAATATTCACACTTCTAGGATGAAGCGTTCGTTTCCAGTAACAGTTTGAGTTTTTAGGTTTCACTCTATTTCCTCCTATATAGATAGATGTGTATGGAAGTCTGAATAAAACACGGTTTGTGCTAGCTCCTTGTAACTTGACAAAATAAAGTACTTCTAAGTTCTGTCTTTGTGGTTTGTTTCCTCTTGGAATAGCCACAAGCAGAGACTGCGTAAAACAAATTCATTTTAAAGGTGTGCCAAGCTTCCAAAAAACTACTGGTTTTCTGAATACTCGGCAAATTTTTTTTCATCCGATCTTGATGATCTCTGTGGTAATGATCAGTTCACTAAGTCCACTTAGCTGAAAATATTCACTCTTCTAGGATGAATCGTTCGTTACCAGTAACAGTTTGAGTTTTCAGTTTTCACTCTATTTCCTCCTATAATGATAGATGTGTTTGGAAGTCTAAATCAAACACGGTTTGTGCTAGCTCCTTGAAACTTGAAAAAATAAAGTAGTTCTAAGTTCTGTCTTTGTGGTTTGTTTCCTCATGAAATAGCCACAAGCAGAGACTGCGTAAAACACATTCATTGGAAAGGTGTGCCAAGCTTCCAAAAACTACTGGTTTTCTGAATATTCGGCAAATTTTTTTTCATCCGATCTTGATGATCTCTGTGGTAATGATCAGTTCACTAAGTCCACTTAGCTGCTCAATATTCACTCTTCTAGGATGAAGCGTTCGTACCAGTAACCTTTTGAGTTTTTAGGTTTCACTGTATTTCCTCCTATATAGATAGATGTGTTTGGAAGTATAAATCAAACACGGTTTGTGCTAGCTCCTTGAAACTTGACAAAATAAAGTAGTTCTAAGTTCTGTCTTTGTGGTTTTTTTAATCTTGAAATAGCCACAAGCAGAGACTGCGTAAAACTCACTCATTGGAAAGGTGTGCCAAGCTTCCAAAAAACTACTGGATTTCTGAATACTTTGCAAATTTTTTTTCATCCGATCTTGATGATCTCTGTGGTAATGATCAGTTCACTAAGTCCACTTAGCTGCCCAATATTCACTCTTCTAGGATGAAGCGTTCTTTTCCAGTATCAGTTTGAGTTTTTAGGTTTCACTCTATTTCCTCCTCTATAGATAGATGTGTTTGGAAGTCTAAATCAAACACGGTTTGTGCTAGCTCCTTGAAACTTGACAAAATAAACTACTTCTAAGTTCTGTCTTTGTGGCTTGTTTCCTGTTGAAATAGTCACAAGCAGAGACTGCGTAAAACACATTCATTGGAAAGGTGTGCCAGTCTTCAAACAAACTACTGGTTTTCTGAATACTCGTCAAATTTTTTTTCATCCGATCTTGATGATCTCTATGGTAATGATCAGGTCACTAAGACCACTTAGCTGCCAAATATTCACTCTTCTAAAATGAAGCCTTCGTTACCAGTAACAGTTTGAATTTTTAGGTTTCACTCTATTTCCTTCTATATAGATAGATATGTTTGGAAGTCTAAATCAAACACGGTTTGTGCTAGCTCCTTGAAACTTGACAAAATAAAGTAGTTCTACGTTCTGCCTTTGTGGTTTGTTTTCTCTTGAAATAGCCACAAGCAGAGACTGCGTAAAACACATTCATTGGAAAGGTGTGCCAAGCTTCCAAAAAATTACTGGTATTCTGAATACTCGGCAAATTTTTTTTCATCCGATATTGATGATCTCTGTGGTAATGATCGGGTCACTAAGTCCACTTACCTGCCCAATATTCACTCTTCTAGGGTGAAGCGTTCATTACCAGTAACAGTTTGAGTTTAGGTTTTACTCTATTTCCTTCTATATAGATAGATGTGTTTGGAAGTCTAAATCAAACACGGTTTGTGCTAGCTCCTTGAAACTTGACAAAATAAGTACGTCTAAGTTCTGTCTTCGTGGATTGTTTCCTATTGAAATAGCCACAAGCAGAGACTGCGTAAAACACATTCATGGGAAAGGTGTGCCAAGCTTCCAAAAAACTACTGGTTTTCTGAATACTCGGCAAATTTTTTTTTCTTCCGATCTTGATGATCTCTGTGGTAATGATCAGTTCACTAAGTCCACTGAGATGCCCAATATTCACTCTTCTAGGGTGAAGCGTTCGTTACCAGGATAAGTTTGAGTTTTTAGATTTCACTCTATTTCCTCCTATATAGATAGATGTGTTTGGAAGTCTAAATCAAACACGGTTTGTGCTAGCTCCTTGAAACTTGACAAAATAAAGTACTTCTAAGTTCTTTCTTTGTGGTTTGTTTCCTCTTGAAATAGACACAAGCAGAGACTACGTAAAACACATTCATGGGAAAGGTGTGCCAAGCTTCCAAAAAACTACTGGTTTTCTGAATACTCGGCAATATTTTTTTCATCCGATCTTGATAATCTCTGTGGTAATGATTAGTTCACTAAATCCACTTAGCTACCCAATATTCACACTTCTAGGATGAAGCGTTCGTTACCAGTAACAGTTTGAGTTTTTAGGTTTCACTCTATTTCCTCCTATATAGATAGATGTGTTTGGAAGTCTAAATCAAACACGGTTTGTGCTAGCTCCTTGAAACTTGACAAAATAAAGTACTTCTAAGTTCTGTCTTTGTGGTTTGTTTCCTCTTGAAATAGCCACAAGCAGAGACTGCGTAAAACACATTCATTTGAAAGGTGTGCCAAGCTTCCAAAAAACTACTGATTTTCTGTATAATCGGCAAATTTTTTTTCATCCCATCTTGATGATCTCTGTGGTAATGAGCAGTTCACTAAGTCCACTTAGCTGCCCAATATTCACTCTTCTAGGATGAAGCGTTCATTACCAGTTACAGTTTGAGTTTTTAGGTTTCACTCTATTTCCTCCTATATAGATAGATGTGTTTGGAAGTCTAAATCAAACACGGTTTGTGCTAGCTCCTTGAAACTTGACAAAATAAAGTAGTTCTAAGTTCTGTCTTTGTGGTTTGTTTCCTCATGAAATAGCCACAAGCAGAGACTGCGTAAAACACATTCATTGGTAAGGTGTGCCTAGCTTAAAAAACTACTGGTTTTCTGTATACTCGGCAAAATTTTTTTCAGCCGATCTTGATGATCTCTGTGGGAATGATCAGGTCACTAAGTCCACTTAGCTGCCCAATATTCACTCTTCTAGAATGAAGCGTTCGTTACCAGTAACAGTTTGAGTTTTTAGTTTTCACTCTATTTCCTCCTGTATAGATAGATGTGTTTGGAAGTCTAAATCAAACACGGTTTGTGCTAGCTCCTTGAAACTTGACAAATAAAGTAGTTCTAAGTTCTTTCTTTGTGGTTTGTTTCCTCTTGAAATAGCCACAAGCAGAGACTGCGTAAAACACATTCATTGGAAAGGTGTGCCAAGCTTCCAAAAAACTAATGGTTTTCTGAATACTCGGCAAATTTTTTTTCATCCGATCTTGATGATCTCTGTGGGAATGATCAGGTCACTTAGTCCACTTAGCTGCCCAATATTCACTCTTCTAGGATGAAGCGTTCGTTACCAGTAACAGTTTGAGTTTTTAGGTTTCACTCTATTTCCTCCTATATAGATAGATTGTTTGGAAGTTTAATCAAACACGGTTTGTGCTAGCTCCTTGTAACTTGACAAAATAAAGTAGTTCTAAGTTCTGTCTTTGTGGTTTGTTTCCTCTTGAAATAGCCACAAGCAGAGACTGTGTAAAACACATTCATGAGAAAGGTGTGCCACGCTTCCAAAAAACTACTGGTTTTCTGAATACTCGTCAAATTTTTTTTCATCCGATCTTGATGATCTCTGTGGTAATGATCAGTTCACTAAGTCCAATTAGCTGCCCAATATTCACTCTTCTAGGATGAAGCGTTCGTTACCAGTAACAGTTTGAGTTTTTACGTTTCACTCTATTTCCTCCTTTATAGATAGATGTGTTTGGAAGTCTAAATCAAACACGGTGTGGGACAGCTCCTTGAATCTTGACAAAATAAAGTAGTTCTAAGTTCTGTCTTTGTGGTTTGTTTCCTCTTGAAATAGCCAAAAGCAGGGACTGCGTAAAACACATTCATTTGAAAGGAGTGCCAAGCTTCCAAAAAAACAACTGGTTTTCTGAATACATTGGCAAATTTTTCTTCATCCGATCTTGATGATCTCTGTGGTAATGATCAGTTCACTAAGTCCACTTAGCTGCCCAATTTTCACTCTTCTAGGATGAATCCTTCGTTACCAGCTACAGTTTGAGTTTTTAGGTTTCACTCTATTTCCTCCTATATAGATAGATGTGTTTGGAAGTCTAAATCAAACACGGTTTGTGCTAGATCCTTGAAACTTGACAAAATAAAGTAGTTCTCAGTTCTGTCTTTGTGGTTTGTTTCCTCTTGAAATAGCCACAAGCAGAGACTGCGTAAAACACATTCATGGGAAAGGTGTGCCAAGCTTCCAAAAAACTACTGGTTTTCTGAATACTTGGCAAATTTTTTTTCTTCCGATCTTGATGATCTCTGTGGTAATGATCAGTTCACTAAGTCCACTGAGCTGCCCAATATTCACTCTTCTAGGGTGAAGCGTTCATTACCAGTAACAGATTTAGTTTTTAGGTTTCACTCAATTTCCTCCTATATAGATAGATGTGTTTGGAAGTCTAAATCAAACACGGTTTGTGCTAGCTCCTTGAAACTTGAAAAAATAAAGTACTTCTAAGTTCTGTCTTTGTGGTTTGTTTCCTCTTGAAATAGCCACAAGCAGAGACTACGTAAAACACATTCATGGGAAAGGTGTGCCAAGCTTCCAAAAAACTACTGGTTTTCTGAATACTCGGCAATTTTTTTTTCATCCGATCTTGATGATCTCTGTGGTAATGATTAGTTCACTAAGTCCACTTAGCTGCCCAATATTCACACTTCTAGGATGAAGCGTTCGTTTCCAGTAACAGTTTGAGTTTTTAGGTTTCACTCTATTTCCTCCTATATAGATAGATGTGTATGGAAGTCTGAATAAAACACGGTTTGTGCTAGCTCCTTGTAACTTGACAAAATAAAGTACTTCTAAGTTCTGTCTTTGTGGTTTGTTTCCTCTTGGAATAGCCACAAGCAGAGACTGCGTAAAACACATTCATTTTAAAGGTGTGCCAAGCTTCCAAAAAACTACTGGTTTTCTGAATACTCGGCAATTTTTTTTTCATCCGATCTTGATGATCTCTGTGGTAATGATCAGTTCACTAAGTCCACTTAGCTGAAAATATTCACTCTTCTAGGATGAATCGTTCGTTACCAGTAACAGTTTGAGTTTTCAGTTTTCACTCTATTTCCTCCTATAATGATAAATGTGTTTGGAAGTCTAAATCAAACACGGTTTGTGCTAGCTCCTTGAAACTTGAAAAAATAAAGTAGTTCTAAGTTCTGTCTTTGTGGTTTGTTTCCTCATGAAATAGCCACAAGCAGAGACTGCGTAAAACACATTCATTGGAAAGGTGTGCCAAGCTTCCAAAAACTACTGGTTTTCTGAATATTCGGCAAATTTTTTTTCATCCGATCTTGATGATCTCTGTGGTAATGATCAGTTCACTAAGTCCACTTAGCTGCTCAATATTCACTCTTCTAGGATGAAGCGTTCGTACCAGTAACCTTTTGAGTTTTTAGGTTTCACTGTATTTCCTTATATATAGATAGATGTGTTTGGAAGTATAAATCAAACACGGTTTGTGCTAGCTCCTTGAAACTTGACAAAATAAAGTAGTTCTAAGTTCTGTCTTTGTGGTTTTTTTAATCTTGAAATAGCCACAAGCAGAGACTGCGTAAAACTCACTCATTGGAAAGGTGTGCCAAGCTTCCAAAAAACTACTGGATTTCTGAATACTTTGCAAATTTTTTTTCATCCGATCTTGATGATCTCTGTGGTAATGATCAGTTCACTAAGTCCACTTAGCTGCCCAATATTCTCTCTTCTAGGATGAAGCGTTCTTTTCCAGTATCAGTTTGAGTTTTTAGGTTTCACTCTATTTCCTCCTCTATAGATAGATGTGTTTGGAAGTCTAAATCAAACACGGTTTGTGCTAGCTCCTTGAAACTTGACAAAATAAACTACTTCTAAGTTCTGTCTTTGTGGCTTGTTTCCTGTTGAAATAGTCACAAGCAGAGACTGCGTAAAACACATTCATTGGAAAGGTGTGCCAGTCTTCAAACAAACTACTGGTTTTCTGAATACTCGTCAAATTTTTTTTCATCCGATCTTGATGATCTCTGTGGTAATGATCAGGTCACTAAGACCACTTAGCTGCCAAATATTCACTCTTCTAAAATGAAGCCTTCGTTACCAGTAACAGTTTGAGTTTTTAGGTTTCACTCTATTTCCTTCTATATAGATAGATATGTTTGAAAGTCTAAATCAAACACGGTTTGTGCTAGCTCCTTGAAACTTGACAAAATAAAGTAGTTCTAAGTTCTGCCTTTGTGGTTTGTTTTCTCTTGAAATAGCCACAAGCAGAGACTGCGTAAAACACATTCATTGGAAAGGTGTGCCAAGCTTCCAAAAAATTACTGGTATTCTGAATACTCGGCAAATTTTTTTTCATCCGATATTGATGATCTCTGTGGTAATGATCGGGTCACTAATTCCACTTACCTGCCCAATATTCACTCTTCTAGGGTGAAGCGTTCATTACCATTAACAGTTTGAGTTTAGGTTTTACTCTATTTCCTTCTATATAGATAGATGTGTTTGGAAGTCTAAATCAAACACGGTTTGTGCTAGCTCCTTGAAACTTGACAAAATAAGTACGTCTAAGTTCTGTCTTTGTGGATTGTTTCCTATTGAAATAGCCACAAGCAGAGACTGCGTAAAACACATTCATGGGAAAGGTGTGCCAAGCTTCCAAAAAACTTACTCGGCAAATTTTTTTTCTTCCGATCTTGATGATCTCTGTGGTAATGATCAGTTCACTAAGTCCACTGAGATGCCCAATATTCACTCTTCTAGGGTGAAGCGTTCGTTACCAGGATAAGTTTGAGTTTTTAGATTTCACTCTATTTCCTCCTATATAGATAGATGTGTTTGGAAGTCTAAATCAAACACGGTTTGTGCTAGCTCCTTGAAACTTGACAAAATAAAGTACTTCTAAGTTCTTTCTTCTAAGTTCTTTCTTTGTGGTTTGTTTCCTCTTGAAATAGCCACAAGCAGAGACTACGTAAAACACATTCATGGGAAAGGTGTGCCAAGCTTCCAAAAAACTACTGGTTTTCTGAATACTCGGCAATATTTTTTTCATCCGATCTTGATAATCTCTGTGGTAATGATTAGTTCACTAAATCCACTTAGCTACCCAATATTCACACTTCTAGGATGAAGCGTTCGTTACCAGTAACAGTTTGAGTTTTTAGGTTTCACTCTATTTCCTCCTATATAGATAGATGTGTTTGGAAGTCTAAATCAAACACGGTTTGTGCTAGCTCCTTGAAACTTGACAAAATAAAGTAC
>NW_027510955.1:0-29615 GCF_048772815.1 Callospermophilus lateralis
AACAAACCATAGAGATAGAACTTAGAACTACTTCATTTTGTCAAGTTTCAAGGAGCTAGCACAAACCGTGTTTGATTTAGAATTCCAAACGCAGCTATCTATGTAGAAGAAAACAGAGTGAAACCTAAATATTCAAAGTGTTACTGGAAACGAACGCTTGAACCTAGAAGAGTGAAAATTGGGCAGCCAAGTGGGCTTAGTGAACTGAGAATTACCAAGAAGTATCATCAAGATTTGGTGAAAAAGTGTTTGCTGAGATTTCAGCAAACTAGTAGTTTTTAGGAAACTTGGCAACCCTTTCAAACAAAAGTGCTTTTCGCCAGTCTCTGCATGGGGTACTTCAAGAGGAAACAAACCATAGAGATAGAACTTAGAACTACGTCATATGGTCAAGTTTCAAGGAGATAGCACAAACCGTGTTTGATTTAGAATTCCAAACACAGCTATCTATGTAGGAGAAAACAGAGTGAAACCTAAAAATTTAAACTGTTACTGGAAACGAATGCTTCAACCTAGAGCAATAAAAATTGGGCAGCCAAGTGGGCTTAGTGAACTGATCATTACTACCAAGAATCATCAAGATTTGGTGAACAAATGTTTGCTGAGATTTCAGCAAACTAGTAGTTTTTTGGAAGCTTTGCAACCCCTTTCAAACGAAAGAGTTTTTCGCCAGTCTCTGCATGGGGTACTTCAAGAGGAAACAAACCATAGAGATAGAACTTAGAACTACTTCATTTGGTCAAGTTTCAAGGAGCTAGCAAAAACCGTGTTTGATTTAGAGTTTCAAACACATCTATCTATATAGCAGAAAACAGAGTGAAACCTAAAAATTCAAAGTGTTACTGGAAACGAACGCTTGAACCTAGAAGAGTGAAAATTGGGCAGCCAAGTGGGCTTAGTGAACTGATCATTACCACCAAGTATCATCAACATATGGTGAAAAAATGTTTGCTGAGATTTCAGAAAACTAGTAGATTTTGGAAGCTTGGCAACCCCTTTCAAACGAAAGTGTTTTTTCCAGTCTCTGCATGGGGTACTTCAAGAGGAAACAAACCACAGAGATAGAACTTAGAACTACTTCATTTGGTCAAGTTTCAAGGAGCTAGCACAAACCGTGTTTGATTTAGAATTCCAAACACAGCTATCTATGTAGGAGAAAACAGAGTGAAACCTAAATATTCAAACTGTTACTGGAAACGAACGCTTGAACCTAGAAGAGTTAAAATTGGGCAGTCAAGTGGGCTTAGTGAACTGATCATTACCACCAAGTATCATCAAGATTTGGTGAAAAAATGTTTGCTGAGATTTCATCAAACTAGTAGTTTTTTGAAGCTTGGCAAACCCTTTCAAACGAAAGTGCATTTCGCCAGTCTCTGCATGCGGTACTTCAAGAGGAAACAAACCATAGAGATAGAACTTAGAACTACTTCATTTGGTCAAGTTTCAAGGAGCTAGCACAAACCGTGTTTGATTTAGAATTCCAAACACAATTATCTATGTAGGAGAAAACAGAGTGAAACCTAAAAATTCAAACTGTTACTGGAAACGAATGCTTCAACCTAGAAGAATAAAAATTGGGCAGCCAAGTGGGATTAGTGAACTGATCATTACCACCAGGTATCATTAAGTGTTGGTGAAAAAATGTTTGCTGAGATTACAGCAAACTAGTAGTTTTTTGGAAGCTTGGCAACCCCTTTCAAACGAAAGTGTTTTTCGCCAGTCTTTGCATGGGGTCTTCAAGAGGAAACAAACCATAGAGATAGAACTTAGAACTACTTCATTTTGTCAAGTTTCAAGGAGCTAGCACAAACCGTGTTTGATTTAGAATTCCAAACGCAGCTATCTATGTAGAAGAAAACAGAGTGAAACCTAAATATTCAAAGTGTTACTGGAAACGAACGCTTGAACCTAGAAGAGTGAAAATTGGGCAGCCAAGTGGGCTTAGTGAACTGAGAATTACCACCAAGTATCATCAAGATTTGGTGAAAAAGTGTTTGCTGAGATTTCAGCAAACTAGTAGTTTTTAGGAAGCTTGGCAACTCTTTCAAACGAAAGTGCTTTTCGCCAGTCTCTGCATGGGGTACTTCAAGAGGAAACAAACCATAGAGATAGAACTTAGAACTACTTCATTTGGTCAAGTTTCAAGGAGATAGCACAAACCGTGTTTGATTTAGAATTCCAAACACAGCTATCTATGTAGGAGAAAACAGAGTGAAACCTAAAAATTTAAACTGTTACTGGAAACGAATGCTTCAACCTAGAGCAATAAAAATTGGGCAGCCAAGTGGGCTTAGTGAACTGATCATTACTACCAAGAATCATCAAGATTTGGTGAAAAAATGTTTGCTGTGATTTCAGCAAACTAGGAGTTTTTTGGAAGCTTGGCAACCCCTTTCAAACGAAAGTGTTTTTCGCCAGTCTCTGCATGGGGTACTTCAAGAGGAAACAAACCATAGAGATAGAACTTAGAACGACTTCATTTGGTCAAGTTTCAAGGAGCTAGCACAAACCGTGTTTGATTTAGAATTCCAAACACAGCTATCTATGTAGGAGAAAACAGAGTGAAACGTAAAAATTCAAACTGTTACTGGAAACGAATGCTTCAACCTAGAAGAATAAAAATTGGGCAGCCAAGTGGGCTTAGTGAACTGATCATTACCACCAAGTATCATCAAGATTTGGTGAAAAAATGTTTGCTGAGATTTCAGCAAACTAGTAGTTTTTTGGAAGCTTGGCAACCCCTTTCAAACAAAAGTGTTTTTCGCCAGTCTCTGCATGGGGTATTTCAAGAGGAAAAAAACCATAGAGATAGAACTTAGAACTACTTCATTTGGTCAAGTTTCAAGGAGCTAGCACAACCCGTGTTTGATTTAGAATTCCAAACACAGCTATCTATGTAGGAGAAAACAGACTGAAACCTAAAAATTCAAACTGTTACTGGAAACAAACGCTTGAACCTAGAAGAGTGAAAATTGGGCAGCCAAGTGGGGTTAGTGAACTGATCATTACCACCAAGTATCATCAAGATTTGGTGAAAAAATATTTGCTGAGATTTCAGCAAACTAGTAGTTTTTTGGAAGCTTGGCAACCCCTTTCAAACGAAAGTGTTTTTCGCCAGTCTCTGCATGGGGTACTTCAAGAGGAAACAAACCATAGAGATAGAACTTAGAACTACTTCATTTGGTCAAGTTTCAAGGAGCCTGCAAAAACCGTGTTTGATTAAGAGTTTCAAACACATCTATCTATGTAGCAGAAAACAGAGTAAAACCTAAAAATTCAAATGTTACTGGAAACGAACGCTTGAACCTAGAACAGTGAAAATTGGGCAGCCAAGTGGGCTTAGTGCACTGATCATTACCACCAAGTATCATCAAGATTTGGTGAAAAAATGTTTGCTGAGATTTCAGCAAACTAGTAGATTTTTGGAAGCTTGGCAACCCCTTTCAAACGAAAGTGTTTTTTGCCAGTTTCTGCATGGGGTACTTCAAGAGGAAACAAACCATAGAGATAGAACTTAGAACTACTTCATTTGGTCAAGTTTCAAGGAGCTAGCACAAACCGTGTTTGATTTAGAATTCCAAACACAGCGATCTATGTAGGAGAAAACAGAGTGAAACCTAAAAATTCAAACTGTTACTGGAAACGAATGCTTCAACTTAGAAGAATAAAAATTGGGGAGCCAAGTGGGCTTAGTGAACTGATCATTACCACCAAGTATCATCAAGATTTGGTGAAAAAATGTTTGCTGAGATTTCAGCAAACTAGTAGTTTATTGGAAGCTTGGCAACCCCTTTTAAACGAAAGTGTTTTTCGCCAGTCTCTGCATGGGGTACTTCAAGAGGAAACAAACCATAGAGATAGAACTTAGAACTACTTCATTTGGTCAAGTTTCAAGGAGCTAGCACACACCGTGTTTTATTTTAAGTTTCAAACACAACTATCTATATAGCAGAAAACAGAGTGAAACCTAAAAATTCAAAGTGTCACTGGAAACGAACGCTTAAACCTAGAAGAGTGAAAATTGGGCAGCCAAGTGGGCTTAGTGAACTGATCATTACCACCAAGTATCATCAAGATTTGGTGAAAAAATGTTTGCTGAGATTTCAGCAAACTAGTAGTTTTTTGGAAGCTTGGCAACCCCTTTCAAACGAAAGTGTTTTTCGCCAGTCTCTGCATGGGGTACTTCAAGAGGAAACAAACCATAGAGATAGAACTTAGAACTACTTCATTTGGTCAAGTTTCAAGGAGCTAGCAAAAACCGTGTTTGATTTAGAGTTTCAAACACATCTATCTATATAGCAGAAAACAGAGTGAAACCTAAAAATTCAAAGTGTTACTGGAAACGAACGCTTGAACCTAGAAGAGTGAAAATTGGGCAGCCAAGTGGGCTTAGTGAACTGATCATTACCACCAAGTATCATCAAGATTTGGTGAAAAAGTGTTTGCTGAGATTTCAGCAAACTAGTAGTTTTTAGGAAGCTTGGCAACCCTTTCAAACAAAAGTGCTTTTCGCCAGTCTCTGCATGGAGTACTTCAAGAGGAAACAAACCATAGAGATAGAACTTAGAACTACTTCATTTGGTCAACTTTCAAGGAGCTAGCACAACCCGTGTTTGATTTAGAATTCCAAACACAGCTATCTATGTAGGAGAAAACAGACTGAAACCTAAAAATTCAAACTGTTACTGGAAACAAACGCTTGAACCTAGAAGAGTGAAAATTGGGCAGCCAAGTGGGGTTAGTGAACTGATCATTACCACCAAGTATCATCAAGATTTGGTGAAAAAATGTTTGCTGAGATTTCAGCAAACTAGTAGTTTCTTGGAAGCTTGGCAACCCCTTTCAAACGAAAGTGTTTGTCGCCAGTCTCTGCATGGGGTACTTCAAGAGGAAACAAACCATAGAGATAGAACTTAGAACTACTTCATTTGGTCAAGTTTCAAGGAGCTAGCACAAACCGTGTTTGATTTAGAATTCCAAACACAGCTATCTATGTAGGAGAAAACAGACTGAAACCTAAAAATTCAAACTGTTACTGGAAACAAACGCTTGAACCTAGAAGAGTGAAAATTGGGCAGCCAAGTGGGCTTAGTGAACTGATCCTTACCACCAAGTATCATCAAGATTTGGTGAAAAAATGTTTGCTGAGATTTCAGCAAACTAGTAGTTTTTTGGAAGCTTGGCAACCCCTTTCAAACGAAAGTGTTTTTCGCCAGTCTCTGCATGGGGTACTTCAAGAGGAAACAAACCATAGAGATAGAACTTAGAACTACTTCATTTGGTCAAGTTTCAAGGAGCTAGCACAAACCGTGTTTGATTTAGAATTCCAAACACAGCTATCTATGTAGGAGAAAACAGAGTGAAACCTAAAAATTCAAACTGTTACTGGAAACAAATACTTCAACCTAGAAGAATAAAAGTTGGGCAGCCTAGTGGGCTTAGTGAACTGATCATTACCACCAAGTATCATCAAGATTTGGTGAAAAAATGTTTGCTGAGATTTCAGCAAACTAGTAGTTTCTTGGAAGCTTGGCAACCCTTTTCAAACGAAAGTGTTTTTCGCCAGTCTCTGCATGGGGTACTTCAAGAGGAAACAAACCATAGAGATAGAACTTAGAACTACTTCATTTGGTCAAGTTTCAAGGAGCCTGCAAAAACCGTGTTTGATTTAGAGTTTCAAACACATCTATCTATGTAGCAGAAAACAGAGTGAAACCTAAAAATTCAAATGTTACTGGAAACGAACGCTTGAACCTAGAACAGTGAAAATTGGGCAGCCAAGTGGGCTTAGTGAACTGATCATTACCACCAAGTATCATCAAGATTTGGTGAAAAAATGTTTGCTGAGATTTCAGCAAACTAGTAGTTTTTTGGAAGCTTGGCAACCCCTTTCAAACGAAAGTGTTTTTCGCCAGTCTCTGCATGGGGTACTTCAAGAGGAAACAAACCATAGAGATAGAACTTAGAACTACTTCATTTGGTCAAGTTTCAAGGAGCTAGCACAAACCGTGTTTGATTTAGAATTCCAAACACAGCTATCTATGTAGGAGAAAACAGAGTGAAACCTAAATATTCAAACTGTTACTGGAAACGAACGCTTGAACCTAGAAGAGTTAAAATTGGGCAGTCAAGTGGGCTTAGTGAACTGATCATTACCACCAAGTATCATCAAGATTTGGTGAAAAAATGTTTGCTGAGATTTCATCAAACTAGTAGTTTTTTGAAGCTTGGCAAACCCTTTCAAACGAAAGTGCTTTTTGCCAGTCTCTGCATGCGGTACTTCAAGAGGAAACAAACCATAGAGATAGAACTTAGAACTACTTCATTTGGTCAAGTTTCAAGGAGCTAGCAAAACCGTGTTTGATTTGGAATTCAAAACACATCTATCTATATAGCAGAAAACAGAGTAAAACCTAAAAATTCAAAGTGTTACTGGAAACGAACGCTTGAACCTAGAAGAGTGAAAATTGGGAAGCCAAGTGGGATTAGTGAACTGATCATTACCACCAAGTATCATCAAGATTTGGTGAAAAAATGTTTGCTGAGATTTGAGCAAACTAGTAGTTTTTTGGAAGCTTGGCAACCCCTTTCAAACGAAAGTGCTCTTCGCCAGTCTCTGCATGGGGTACTTCAAGAGGAAACAAACCATAGAGATAGAACTTAGAACTACTTCATTTGGTCAAGTTGCAAGGAGCTAGCACAAACCATGTTTGATTTAGAATTCCAAACACAATTATCTATGTAGGAGAAAACAGAGTGAAACCTAAAAATTCAAACTGTTACTGGAAACGAATGCTTCAACCCAGAAGAATAAAAATTGGGCAGCCAAGTGGGATTAGTGAACTGATCATTACCACCAGATATCATTAAGTTTTGGTGAAAAAATGTTTGCTGAGATTACAGCAAACTAGTAGTTTTTTGGAAGCTTGGCAACCCCTTTCAAACGAAAGTGTTTTTTGCCAGTTTCTGCATGGGGTACTTCAAGAGGAAACAAACCATAGAGATAGAACTTAGAACTACTTCATTTGGTCAAGTTTCAAGGAGCTAGCACAAACCGTGTTTGATTTAGAATTCCAAACGCAGCGATCTATGTAGGAGAAAACAGAGTGAAACCTAAAAATTCAAACTGTTACTGGAAACGAATGCTTCAACCTAGAAGAATGAAAATTGGGGAGCCAAGTGGGCTTAGTGAACTGATCATTACCACCAAGTATCATCAAGATTTGGTGAAAAAATGTTTGCTGAGATTTCAGCAAACTAGTAGTTTATTGGAAGCTTGGCAACCCCTTTTAAACGAAAGTGTTTTTCGCCAGTCTCTGCATGGGGTACTTCAAGAGGAAACAAACCATAGAGATAGAACTTAGAACTACTTCATTTGGTCAAGTTTCAAGGAGCTAGCACACACCGTGTTTTATTTTAAGTTTCAAACACAACTATCTATATAGCAGAAAACAGAGTGAAACCTAAAAATTCAAAGTGTCACTGGAAACGAACGCTTAAACCTAGAAGAGTGAAAATTGGGCAGCCAAGTGGGCTTAGTGAACTGATCATTACCACCAAGTATCATCAAGATTTGGTGAAAAAATGTTTGCTGAGATTTCAGCAAACTAGTAGTTTTTTGGAAGCTTGGCAACCCCTTTCAAACGAAAGTGTTTTTCGCCAGTCTCTGCATGGGGTACTTCAAGAGGAAACAAACCATAGAGATAGAACTTAGAACTACTTCATTTGGTCAAGTTTCAAGGAGCTAGCAAAAACCGTGTTTGATTTAGAGTTTCAAACACATCTATCTATATAGCAGAAAACAGAGTGAAACCTAAAAATTCAAAGTGTTACTGGAAACGAACGCTTGAACCTAGAAGAGTGAAAATTGGGCAGCCAAGTGGGCTTAGTGAACTGATCATTACCACCAAGTATCATCAAGATTTGGTGAAAAAGTGTTTGCTGAGATTTCAGCAAACTAGTAGTTTTTAGGAAGCTTGGCAACCCTTTCAAACAAAAGTGCTTTTCGCCAGTCTCTGCATGGAGTACTTCAAGAGGAAACAAACCATAGAGATAGAAATTAGAACTACTTCATTTGGTCAAGTTTCAAGGAGCTAGCAAAAACCGTGTTTGATTTAGAGTTTCAAACACATCTATCTATATAGCAGAAAACAGAGTGAAACCTAAATATTCAAAGTGTTACTGGAAACGAACGCTTGAACCTAGAAGAGTGAAAATTGGGCAGCCAAGTGGGCTTAGTGAACTGAGCATTACCACCAAGTATCATCAAGATTTGGTGAAAAATTCTTTGCTGAGATTTCAGCAAACTAGTAGTTTTTAGGAAGCTTGGCAACCCTTTCAAACGAAAGTGCTTTTCGCCAGTCTCTGCATGGGGTACTTCAAGAGGAAACAAACCATAGATATAGAACTTAGAACTACTTCATTTGGTCAAGTTTCAAGGAGATAGCACAAACCGTGTTTGATTTAGAATTCCAAACACAGCTATCTATGTAGGAGAAAACAGAGTGAAACCTAAAAATTTAAACTGTTACTGGAAACGAATGCTTCAACCTAGAGCAATAAAAATTGGGCAGCCAAGTGGGCTTAGTGAACTGATCATTACTACCAAGAATCATCAAGATTTGGTGAAAAAATATTTGCTGTGATTTCAGCAAACTAGGAGTTTTTTGGAAGCTTGGCAACCCCTTTCAAACGAAAGTGTTTTTCGCCAGTCTCTGCATGGGGTACTTCAAGAGGAAACAAACCATAGAGATAGAACTTAGAACTACTTCATTTGGTCAAGTTTCAAGGAGCTAGCACAACCCGTGTTTGATTTAGAATTCCAAACACAGCTATCTATGTAGGAGAAAACAGACTGAAACCTAAAAATTCAAACTGTTACTGGAAACAAACGCTTGAACCTAGAAGAGTGAAAATTGGGCAGCCAAGTGGGGTTAGTGAACTGATCATTACCACCAAGTATCATCAAGTTTTGGTGAAAAAATGTTTGCTGAGATTTCAGCAAACTAGTAGTTTCTTGGAAGCTTGGCAACCCCTTTCAAACGAAAGTGTTTGTCGCCAGTCTCTGCATGGGGTACTTCAAGAGGAAACAAACCATAGAGATAGAACTTAGAACTACTTCATTTGGTCAAGTTTCAAGGAGCTAGCACAAACCGTGTTTGATTTAGAATTCCAAACACAGCTATCTATGTAGGAGAAAACAGACTGAAACCTAAAAATTCAAACTGTTACTGGAAACGAATGCTTCAACCTAGAAGAATAAAAATTGGGCAGCCAAGTGGGCTTAGTGAACTGATCATTACCACCAAGTATCATCAAGATTTGGTGAAAAAATGTTTGCTGAGATTTCAGCAAACTAGTAGTTTTTTGGAAGCTTGGCAACCCCTTTCAAACAAAAGTGTTTTTCGCCAGTCTCTGCATGGGGTATTTCAAGAGGAAAAAAACCATAGAGATAGAACTTAGAACTACTTCATTTGGTCAAGTTTCAAGGAGCTAGCACAACCCGTGTTTGATTTAGAATTCCAAACACAGCTATCTATGTAGGAGAAAACAGACTGAAACCTAAAAATTCAAACTGTTACTGGAAACAAACGCTTGAACCTAGAAGAGTGAAAATTGGGCAGCCAAGTGGGGTTAGTGAACTGATCATTACCACCAAGTATCATCAAGATTTGGTGAAAAAATGTTTGCTGAGATTTCAGCAAACTAGTAGTTTCTTGGAAGCTTGGCAACCCCTTTCAAACGAAAGTGTTTGTCGCCAGTCTCTGCATGGGGTACTTCAAGAGGAAACAAACCATAGAGATAGAACTTAGAACTACTTCATTTGGTCAAGTTTCAAGGAGCTAGCACAAACCGTGTTTGATTTAGAATTCCAAACACAGCTATCTATGTAGGAGAAAACAGACTGAAACCTAAAAATTCAAACTGTTACTGGAAACAAACGCTTGAACCTAGAAGAGTGAAAATTGGGCAGCCAAGTGGGCTTAGTGAACTGATCCTTACCACCAAGTATCATCAAGATTTGGTGAAAAAATGTTTGCTGAGATTTCAGCAAACTAGTAGTTTTTTGGAAGCTTGGCAACCCCTTTCAAACGAAAGTGTTTTTCGCCAGTCTCTGCATGGGGTACTTCAAGAGGAAACAAACCATAGAGATAGAACTTAGAACTACTTCATTTGGTCAAGTTTCAAGGAGCTAGCACAAACCGTGTTTGATTTAGAATTCCAAACACAGCTATCTATGTAGGAGAAAACAGAGTGAAACCTAAAAATTCAAACTGTTACTGGAAACAAATACTTCAACCTAGAAGAATAAAAGTTGGGCAGCCTAGTGGGCTTAGTGAACTGATCATTACCACCAAGTATCATCAAGATTTGGTGAAAAAATGTTTGCTGAGATTTCAGCAAACTAGTAGTTTCTTGGAAGCTTGGCAACCCTTTTCAAACGAAAGTGTTTTTCGCCAGTCTCTGCATGGGGTACTTCAAGAGGAAACAAACCATAGAGATAGAACTTAGAACTACTTCATTTGGTCAAGTTTCAAGGAGCCTGCAAAAACCGTGTTTGATTTAGAGTTTCAAACACATCTATCTATGTAGCAGAAAACAGAGTGAAACCTAAAAATTCAAATGTTACTGGAAACGAACGCTTGAACCTAGAACAGTGAAAATTGGGCAGCCAAGTGGGCTTAGTGAACTGATCATTACCACCAAGTATCATCAAGATTTGGTGAAAAAATGTTTGCTGAGATTTCAGCAAACTAGTAGTTTTTTGGAAGCTTGGCAACCCCTTTCAAACGAAAGTGTTTTTCGCCAGTCTCTGCATGGGGTACTTCAAGAGGAAACAAACCATAGAGATAGAACTTAGAACTACTTCATTTGGTCAAGTTTCAAGGAGCTAGCAAAAACCGTGTTTGATTTAGAGTTTCAAACACATCTATCTATATAGCAGAAAACACAGTGAAACTTAAAAATTCAAAGTGTTACTGGAAACGAACGCTTGAACCTAGAAGAGTGAAAATTGGGCAGCCAAGTGGGCTTAGTGAACTGATCATTACCACCAAGTATCATCAAGATATGGTGAAAAAATGTTTGCTGAGATTTCAGAAAACTAGTAGATTTTGGAAGCTTGGCAACCCCTTTCAAACGAAAGTGTTTTTTCCAGTCTCTGAATGGGGTACTACAAGAGGAAACAAACCACAGAGATAGAACTTAGAACTACTTCATTTGGTCAAGTTTCAAGGAGCTAGCACAAACCGTGTTTGATTTAGAATTCCAAACACAGCTATCTATGTAGGAGAAAACAGAGTGAAACCTAAATATTCAAACTGTTACTGGAAACGAACGATTGAACCTAGAAGAGTTAAAATTGGGCAGTCAAGTGGGCTTAGTGAACTGATCATTACCACCAAGTATCATCAAGATTTGGTGAAAAAATGTTTGCTGAGATTTCATCAAACTAGTAGTTTTTTGAAGCTTGGCAAACCCTTTCAAACGAAAGTGCTTTTCGCCAGTCTCTGCATGCGGTACTTCAAGAGGAAACAAACCATAGAGATAGAACTTAGAACTACTTCATTTGGTCAAGTTTCAAGGAGCTAGCAAAACCGTGTTTGATTTGGAATTCAAAACACATGTATCTATATAGCAGAAAACAGAGTAAAACCTAAAAATTCAAAGTGTTACTGGAAACGAACGCTTGAACCTAGAAGAGTGAAAATTGGGAAGCCAAGTGGGATTAGTGAACTGATCATTACCACCAAGTATCATCAAGATTTGGTGAAAAAATGTTTGCTGAGATTTGAGCAAACTAGTAGTTTTTTGGAAGCTTGGCAACCCCTTTCAAACGAAAGTGCTCTTCGCCAGTCTCTGCATGGGGTACTTCAAGAGGAAACAAACCATAGAGATAGAACTTAGAACTACTTCATTTGGTCAAGTTGCAAGGAGCTAGCACAAACCATGTTTGATTTAGAATTCCAAACACAATTATCTATGTAGGAGAAAACAGAGTGAAACCTAAAAATTCAAACTGTTACTGGAAACGAATGCTTCAACCCAGAAGAATAAAAATTGGGCAGCCAAGTGGGATTAGTGAACTGATCATTACCACCAGATATCATTAAGTTTTGGTGAAAAAATGTTTGCTGAGATTACAGCAAACTAGTAGTTTTTTGGAAGCTTGGCAAGCCCTTTCAAACGAAAGTGTTTTTCGCCAGTCTTTGCATGGGGTCTTCAAGAGGAAACAAACCATAGAGATAGAACTTAGAACTACTTCATTTTGTCAAGTTTCAAGGAGCTAGCACAAACCGTGTTTGATTTAGAATTCCAAACGCAGCTATCTATGTAGAAGAAAACAGAGTGAAACCTAAATATTCAAAGTGTTACTGGAAACGAACGCTTGAACCTAGAAGAGTGAAAATTGGACAGCCAAGTGGGCTTAGTGAACTGAGCATTACCACCAAGTATCATCAAGATTTGGTGAAAAAGTGTTTGCTGAGATTTCAGCAAACTAGTAGTTTTTAGGAAGCTTGGCAACCCTTTCAAACGAAAGTGCTTTTCGCCAGTCTCTGCATGGGGTACTTCAAGAGCAAACAAACCATAGAGATAGAACTTAGAACTACTTCATTTGGTCAAGTTTCAAGGAGATAGCACAAACCGTGTTTGATTTAGAATTCCAAACACAGCTATCTATGTAGGAGAAAACAGACTGAAACCTAAAAATTCAAACTGTTACTGGAAACAAACGCTTGAACCTAGAAGAGTGAAAATTGGGCAGCCAAGTGGGCTTAGTGAACTGATCATTACCACCAAGTATCATCAAGATTTGGTGAAAAAATGTTTGCTGAGATTTCAGCAAACTAGTAGTTTTTTGGAAGCTTGGCAACCCCTTTCAAACGAAAGTGTTTTTCGCCAGTCTCTGCATGGGGTACTTCAAGAGGAAACAAACCATAGAGATAGAACTTAGAACTACTTCATATGGTCAAGTTTCAAGGAGCTAGCACAAACCGTGTTTGATTTAGAATTCCAAACACAGCTATCTATGTAGGAGAAAACAGAGTGAAACCTAAAAATTCAAACTGTTACTCGAAACAAATGCTTCAACCTAGAAGAATAAAAGTTGGGCAGCCTAGTGGGCTTAGTGAACTGATCATTACCACCAAGTATCATCAAGATTTGGTGAAAAAATGTTTGCTGAGATTTCAGCAAACTAGTAGTTTTTTGGAAGCTTGGCAACCCCTTTCAAACGAAAGTGTTTTTCGCCAGTCTCTGCATGGGGTACTTCAAGAGGAAACAAACCATAGAGATAGAACTTAGAACTACTTCATTTGGTCAAGTTTCAAGGAGCCTGCAAAAACCGTGTTTGATTAAGAGTTTCAAACACATCTATCTATGTAGCAGAAAACAGAGTAAAACCTAAAAATTCAAATGTTACTGGAAAAGAACGCGTGAAGCTAGAACAGTGAAAATTGGGCAGCCAAGTGGGCTTAGTGCACTGATCATTACCATAAAGTATCATCAAGATTTGGTGAAAAAATGTTTGCTGAGATTTCAGCAAACTAGTAGATTTTTGGAAGCTTGGCAACCCCTTTCAAACGAAAGTGTTTTTCGCCAGTCTCTGCATGGGATACTTCAAGATTAAACAAACCATAGAGATAGAACTTAGAACTACTTCATTTGGTCAAGTTTCAAGGAGCTAGCAAAAACCGTGTTTGATTTAGAGTTTCAAACACATCTATCTATATAGCAGAAAACAGAGTGAAACCTAAAAATTCAAAGTGTTATTGGAAACGAACGCTTGAACCTAGAAGAGTGAAAATTGGGCAGCCAAGTGGGCTTAGTGAACTGATCATTACCACCAAGTATCATCAAGATATGGTGAAAAAATGTTTGCTGAGATTTCAGAAAACTAGTAGATTTTGGAAGCTTGGCAACCCCTTTCAAACGAAAGTGTTTTTTCAAGTCTCTGCATGGGGTACTTCAAGAGGAAACAAACCACAGAGATAGAACTTAGAACTACTTCATTTGGTCAAGTTTCAAGGAGCTAGCACAAACCGTGTTTGATTTAGAATTCCAAACACAGCTATCTATGTAGGAGAAAACAGAGTGAAACCTAAATATTCAAACTGTTACTGGAAACGAACGCTTGAACCTAGAAGAGTTAAAATTGGGCAGTCAAGTGGGCTTAGTGAACTGATCATTACCACCAAGTATCATCAAGATTTGGTGAAAAAATGTTGCTGAGATTTCATCAAACTAGTAGTTTTTTGAAGCTTGGCAAACCCTTTCAAACGAAAGTGCTTTTCGCCAGTCTCTGCATGCGGTACTTCAAGAGGAAACAAACCATAGAGATAGAACTTAGAACTACTTCATTTGGTCAAGTTTCAAGGAGCTAGCACAAACCGTGTTTGATTTAGAATTCCAAACACAATTATCTATGTAGGAGAAAACAGAGTGAAACCTAAAAATTCAAACTGTTACTGGAAACGAATGCTTCAACCTAGAAGAATAAAAATTGGGCAGCCAAGTGGGATTAGTGAACTGATCATTACCACCAGGTATCATTAAGTTTTGGTGAAAAAATGTTTGCTGAGATTTCAGCAAACTAGTAGTTTTTTGGTAGCTTGGCAACCCCTTTCAAACGAAAGTGTTTTTCGCCAGTCTTTGCATGGGGTCTTCAAGAGGAAACAAACCATAGAGATAGAACTTAGAACTACTTCATTTTGTCAAGTTTCAAGGAGCTAGCACAAACCGTGTTTGATTTAGAATTCCAAACGCAGCTATCTATGTAGAAGAAAACAGAGTGATACCTAAATATTCAAAGTGTTACTGACAACGAACGCTTGAACCTAGAAGAGTGAAAATTGGGCAGCCAAGTGGGCTTAGTGAACTGAGCATTACCACCAAGTATCATCAAGATTTGGTGAAAAAGTGTTTGCTGAGATTTCAGCAAACTAGTAGTTTTTAGGAAGCTTGGCAACCCTTTCAAACAAAAGTGCTTTTCGCCAGTCTCTGCATGGCGTACTTCAAGAGGAAACAAACCATAGAGATAGAACTTAGAACTACTTCATTTGGTCAAGTTTCAAGGAGATAGCACAAACCGTGTTTGATTTAGAATTCCAAACACAGCTATCTATGTAGGAGAAAACAGAGTGAAACCTAAAAATTTAAACTGTTACTGGAAACGAATGCTTCAACCTAGAGCAATAAAAATTGGGCAGCCAAGTGGGCTTAGTGAACTGATCATTACTACCAAGAATCATCAAGATTTGGTGAAAAAATGTTTGCTGTGATTTCAGCAAACTAGGAGTTTTTTGGAAGCTTGGCAACCCCTTTCAAACGAAAGTGTTTTTCGCCAGTCTCTGCATGGGGTACTTCAAGAGGAAACAAACCATAGAGATAGAACTTAGAACTACTTCATTTGGTCAAGTTTCAAGGAGCTAGCACAAACCGTGTTTGATTTAGAATTCCAAACACAGCTATCTATGTAGGAGAAAACAGAGTGAAACGTAAAAATTCAAACTGTTACTGGAAACGAATGCTTCAACCTAGAAGAATAAAAATTGGGCAGCCAAGTGGGCTTAGTGAACTGATCATTACCACCAAGTATCATCAAGATTTGGTGAAAAAATGTTTGCTGAGATTTCAGCAAACTAGTAGTTTTTTGGAAGCTTGGCAACCCCTTTCAAACAAAAGTGTTTTTCGCCAGTCTCTGCATGGGGTATTTCAAGAGGAAAAAAACCATAGAGTTAGAACTTAGAACTACTTCATTTGGTCAAGTTTCAAGGAGCTAGCACAACCCGTGTTTGATTTAGAATTCCAAACACAGCTATCTATGTAGGAGAAAACAGACTGAAACCTAAAAATTCAAACTGTTACTGGAAACAAACGCTTGAACCTAGAAGAGTGAAAATTGGGCAGCCAAGTGGGGTTAGTGAAGTGATCATTACCACCAAGTATCATCAAGATTTGGTGAAAAAATGTTTGCTGAGATTTCAGCAAACTAGTAGTTTTTTGGAAGCTTGGCAACCCCTTTCAAACGAAAGTGTTTTTCGCCAGTCTCTGCATGGGGTACTTCAAGAGGAAACAAACCATAGAGATAGAACTTAGAACTACTTCATTTGGTCAAGTTTCAAGGAGCTAGCACAAACCGTGTTTGTTTTAGAATTCCAAACACAGCTATCTATGTAGGAGAAAACAGACTGAAACCTAAAAATTCAAACTGTTACTGGAAACAAACGCTTGAACCTAGAAGAGTGAAAATTGGGCAGCCAAGTGGGCTTAGTGAACTGATCATTACCACCAAGTATCATCAAGGTTTGGTGAAAAAATGTTTGCTGAGATTTCAGCAAACTAGTAGTTTTTTGGAAGCTTGGCAACCCCTTTCAAACGAAAGTGTTTTTCGCCAGTCTCTGCATGGGGTACTTCAAGAGGAAACAAACCATAGAGATAGAACTTAGAACTACTTCATTTGGTCAAGTTTCAAGGAGCTAGCACAAACCGTGTTTGATTTAGAATTCCAAACACAGCTATCTATGTAGGAGAAAACAGAGTGAAACCTAAAAATTCAAACTGTTACTGGAAACAAATGCTTCAACCTAGAAGAATAAAAGTTGGGCAGCCTAGTGGGCTTAGTGAACTGATCATTACCACCAAGTATCATCAAGATTTGGTGAAAAAATGTTTGCTGAGATTTCAGCAAACTAGTAGTTTCTTGGATGCTTGGCAACCCCTTTCAAACGAAAGTGTTTTTCGCCAGTCTCTGCATGGGGTACTTCAAGAGGAAACAAACCATAGAGATAGAACTTAGAACTACTTCATTTGGTCAAGTTTCAAGGAGCCTGCAAAAACCGTGTTTGATTTAGAGTTTCAAACACATCTATCTATGTAGCAGAAAACAGAGTGAAACCTAAAAATTCAAATGTTACTGGAAACGAACGCTTGAACCTAGAACAGTGAAAATTGGGCAGCCAAGTGGGCTTAGTGAACTGATCATTACCACCAAGTATCATCAAGATTTGGTGAAAAAATGTTTGCTGAGATTTCAGCAAACTAGTAGATTTTTGGAAGCTTGGCAACCCCTTTCAAACGAAAGTGTTTTTTGCCAGTTTCTGCATGGGGTACTTCAAGAGGAAACAAACCATAGAGATAGAACATAGAACTACTTCATTTGGTCAAGTTTCAAGGAGCTAGCACAAACCGTGTTTGATTTAGAATTCCAAACACAGCGATCTATGTAGGAGAAAACAGAGTGAAACCTAAAAATTCAAACTGTTACTGGAAACGAATGCTTCAACCTAGAAGAATAAAAATTGGGGTGCCAAGTGGGATTAGTGAACTGATCATTACCACCAAGTATCATCAAGATTTGGTGAAAAAATGTTTGCTGAGATTTCAGCAAACTAGTAGTTTATTGGAAGCTTGGCAACCCCTTTTAAACGAAAGTGTTTTTCGCCAGTCTCTGCATGGGGTACTTCAAGAGGAAACAAACCATAGAGATAGAACTTAGAAGTACTTCATTTGGTCAAGTTTCAAGGAGCTAGCAAAAACCGTGTTTGATTTAGAGTTTCAAACACATCTATCTATATAGCAGAAAACAGAGTGAAACCTAAAAATTCAAAGTGTTACTGGAAACGAACGCTTGAACCTAGAAGAGTGAAAATTGGGCAGCCAAGTGGGCTTAGTGAACTGATCATTACCACCAAGTATCATCAAGATATGGTGAAAAAATGTTTGCTGAGATTTCAGAAAACTAGTAGATTTTGGAAGCTTGGCAACCCCTTTCAAACGAAAGTGTTTTTTCCAGTCTCTGCATGGGGTACTTCAAGAGGAAACAAACCACAGAGAGAGAACTTAGAACTACTTCATTTGGTCAAGTTTCAAGGAGCTAGCACAAACCGTGTTTGATTTAGAATTCCAAACACCGCTATCTATGTAAGAGAAAACAGAGTGAAACCTAAATATTCAAACTGTTACTGGAAACGAACGCTTGAACCTAGAAGAGTTAAAATTGGGCAGTCAAGTGGGCTTAGTGAACTGATCATTACCACCAAGTATCATCAAGATTTGGTGAAAAAATGTTTGCTGAGATTTCATCAAACTAGTAGTTTTTTGAAGCTTGGCAAACCCTTTCAAACGAAAGTGCTTTTCGCCAGTCTCTGCATGGGGTACTTCAAGAGGAAACAAACCATAGAGATAGAACTTAGAACTACTTCATTTGGTCAAGTTTCAAGGAGCTAGCACAAACCGTGTTTGATTTAGAATTCCAAACACAATTATCTATGTAGGAGAAAACAGAGTGAAACCTAAAAATTCAAACTGTTACTGGAAATGAATGCTTCAACCTAGAAGAATAAAAATTGGGCAGCCAAGTGGGATTAGTGAACTGATCATTACCACCAGGTATCATTAAGTTTTGGTGAAAAAATGTTTGCTGAGATTTCAGCAAACTAGTAGTTTTTTGGTAGCTTGGAAACCCTTTCAAACGAAAGTGTTTTTCGCCAGTCTTTGCATGGGGTCTTCAAGAGGAAACAAACCATAGAGATAGAACTTAGAAATACTTCATTTTGTCAAGTTTCAAGGAGCTAGCACAAACCGTGTTTGATTTAGAATTCCAAACGCAGCTATCTATGTAGAAGAAAACAGAGTGAAACCTAAATATTCAAAGTGTTACTGGAAACGAACGCTTGAACCTAGAAGAGTGAAAATTGGGCAGCCAAGTGTGCTTAGTGAACTGAGCATTACCACCAAGTATCATCAAGATTTGGTGAAAAAATGTTTGCTGAGATTTCAGCAAACTAGTAGTTTTTAGGAAGCTTGGCAACCCTTTCAAACGAAAGTGCTTTTCGCAAGTCTCTGCATGGGGTACTTCAAGAGGAAACAAACCATAGAGATAGAACTTAGAACTACTTCATTTGGTCAAGTTTCAAGGAGCTAGCACAAACCGTGTTTGATTTAGAGTTTCAGACACATCTATCTATGTAGGAGAAAACAGAGTGAAACCTAAAAATTCAAAGTGTTACTGGAAACGAACGCTTGAACCTAGAAGAGTGAAAATTGGGCAGCCAAGTGGACTTAGTGAACTGATCATTACCACCAAGTATCATCAAGATTTGGTGAAAAAATGTTTGCTGAGATTTCAGCAAACTAGTAGTTTTTTGGAAGCTTGGCAACCCCTTTCAAACGAAAGTGTTTTTCACCAGTCTCTGCATGGGGTACATCAAGAGGAAACAAACCATAGAGATAGAACTTAAAACTACTTCATTTGGTCAAGTTTCAAGGAGCTAGCACAAACCGTGTTTGATTAGAGTTTCAAACACATCTATCTATATAGCAGAAAACAGAGTGAAACCTAAAAATTCAAACATTTACTGGAAACGAACGCTTCAAACTAGAAGAGTGAAAATTGGGCACCCAAGTGAGATTAGTGAACTGATCATTACCACCAAGTATCATCAAGATTTGGTGAAAAAATGTTTGCTGAGATTTCAGCAAACTTGTAGTTTTTTGGAAGCTTGGCAACCCCTTTCAAACGAAAGTGTTTTTCGCCAGTCTCTGCATGTGGTACTTCAAGAGGAAACAAACCATAGAGATAGAACTTAGAACTACTTCATTTGGTCAAGTTTCAAGGTGCTAGCTCAAACCGTGTTTGATTTAGAATTCCAAACACAGCTATATATGCAGAAGAAAACCGAGTGAAACCTAAAAATTAATGTGTTACTGGAAACGAACGCTTGAACCTAGAAGAGTGAAAATTGGGAAGCCAAGTGGGATTAGTGAACTGATCATTACCACCAAGTATCATCAAGATTTGGTGACAAAATGTTTGCTGAGATTTCAGCAAACTAGTAGTTTTTTGGAAGCTTGGCAACCCCTTTCAAACGAAAGTGCTCTTCGCCAGTCTCTGCATGGGGTACTTCAAGAGGAAACAAACCATAGAGATAGAACTTAGAACTACTTCATTTGGTCAAGTTTCAAGGAGCTAGCACAAACCGTGTTTGATTTAGAATTCCAAACACAGCTCTCTATGTAGGAGAAAACAGATTGAAACCTAAAAATTAATGTGTTACTGGAAACGAACGCTTGAACCTAGAAGAGTGAAAATTGGGCAGCCAAGTGGGCTTAGTGAACTGATCATTACCAACAAGTATCATCAAGATTTGGTGAAAAAATATTTGTTGAGATTTCAGCAAACTAGTAGTTTTTTGGAAGCTTGGCAACCCCTTTCAAACGAAACTGCTTTTCGCCAGTCTCTGCATGGGGTATTTCAAGAGGAAAAAAACCATAGAGATAGAACTTTGAACTACTTCATTTGGTCAAGTTTCAAGGAGCTAGCACAAACCGTGTTTGATTTAGAATTCCAAACACATCTATCTATATAGCAGAAAACAGAGTAAAACCTAAAAATTCAAAGTGTTACTGGAAACGAACGCTTGAACCTAGAAGAGTGAAAATTGGGAAGCCAAGTGGGATTAGTGAACTGATCATTACCACCAAGTATCATCAAGATTTGGTGAAAAAATGTTTGCTGAGATTTCAGCAAACTAGTAGTTTTTTGGAAGCTTGGCAACCCCTTTCAAACGAAAGTGTTTTTCGCCAGTCTCTGCATGGGGTACTTCAAGAGGAAACAAACCATAGAGATAGAACTTAGAACTACTTCATTTGGTCAAGTTTCAAGGAGCTAGCACAAACCGTGTTTGATTTAGAATTCCAAACACAGCTCTCTATGTAAGAGAAAACAGATTGAAACCTAAAAATTCAAACTGTTACTGGAAAAGAACGCTTGAACCTAGAAGAGTGAAAATTGGGCACCCAAGTGGGCTTAGTGAACTGATAATTACCACCAAGTATCATCAAGATTTGGTGAAAAAAATTTTGCTGAGATTTCAGCAAACTAGTAGTTTTTTGGAAGCTTGGCAACCCCTTTCAAACAAAAGTGTTTTTCGCCAGTCTCTGCATGGGGTACTTCAAGAGGAAACAAACCATAGAGATAGAACTTAGAACTACTTCATTTGGTCAAGTTTCAAGGAGCTATCTCAAACCGTGTTTGATTTAGAATTCCAAACACAGCTATCTATGCAGAAGAAAACAGAGTGAAACCTAAAAATTCAAACTGTTCCTGGAAACGATTGCTTCAACCTAGAAGAATAAAAATTGGGCAGCCAAGTGGGCTTAGTGAACTGATCATTACCACCAAGAATCATCAAGATTTGGTGAAAAAATGTTTGCTGAGATTTCAGCAAACTAGTAGTTTTTTGGAAGCTTGGCAACCCCTTTCAAACGAAAGTTTTTTTCGCCAGTCTCTGCATGGGGTACTTCAAGAGGAAACAAACCACAGAGATAGAACTTAGAACTACTTCATTTGGTCAAGTTTCAAGGAGCTATTCCAAACCGTGTTTGATTTAGAATTCCAAACACTGCTATCTATGCAGAAGAAAACAGAGTGAAACGTAAAAATTCAAACTGTTACTGGAAACGAATGCTTCAACCTAGAAGAATAAAAATTGGGCAGCCAAGTGGGCTTAGTGAACTGATCATTACCACCAAGTATCATCAAGATTTGGTGAAAAAATGTTTGCTGAGATTTCAGCAAACTAGTAGTTTTTTGGAAGTTTGGCAACCCCTTTCAAACGAAAGTGTTTTTCGCCAGTCTCTGCATGGGGTACTTCAAGAGGAAACAAACCATAGAGATAGAACTTAGAACTACTTCATTTGGTCAAGTTTCAAGGAGCTAGCACAAACCGTGTTTGATTTAGAATTCCAAACACAGCTCTCTATGTAAGAGAAAACAGATTGAAACCTAAAAATTCAAACTGTTACTGGAAAAGATCGCTTGAACCTAGAAGAGTGAAAATTGGGCAGCCAAGTGGGCTTAGTGAACTGATCATTACCACCAAGTATCATCAAGATTTGGTGAAAAAATGTTTGCTGAGATTTCAGGAAACTAGTAGTTTTTTGGAAGCTTGGCATCCCCTTTCAAACAAAAGTGTTTTCGCCAGTCTCTGCATGGGGTACATCAAGAGGAAACAAACCATAGAGATAGAACTTAGAACTACTTCATTTGGTCAAGTTTCAAGGAGCTATCTCAAACCGTGTTTGATTTAGAATTCCAAACACAGCTATCTATGCAGAAGAAAACAGAGTGAAACCTAAAAATTCAAACTGTTACTGGAAACGAATTCTTCAACCTAGAAGAATAAAAATTGGGCAGCCAAGTGGGCTTAGTGAACTGATCATTACCACCAAGTATCATCAAGATTTGGTGAAAAAATGTTTGCTGAGATTTCAGCAAACTAGTAGTTTTTTGGAAGCTTGGCAACCCCTTTCAAACGAAAGTGTTTTTCGCCAGTCTCTGCATGGGGTACTTCAAGAGGAAACAAACCATAGAGATAGAACTTAGAACTACTTCATTTGGTCAAGTTTCAAGGAGCTAACACAAACCGTGTTTGATTTAGAATTCCAAACACAGCTATCTATGTAGGAGAATACAGAGTGAAACCTAAAAATTCAAACTGTTACTGGAAACGAATGCTTCAACGTAGAAGAATAAAAATTGGGCAGCCAAGTGGGATTATGGAACTGATCATTACCACCAAGTATCATCAAGATTTGGTGAAAAAATGTTTGTTGGGATTTCAGCACAGTAGTAGTTTTTTGGAAGCTTGGCAACCCCTTTCAAACGAAAGTGTTTTTCGCCAGTCTCTGCATGGGGTACTTCAAGAGGAAACAAACAATAGAGATAGAACTTATAACTACTTCAGTTGGTCAAGTTTCAAGGAGCTAGCTCAAACCGTGTTTGATTTAGAATTCCAAACACAGCTATCTATGAAGAAGAAAACAGATTGAAACCTAAAAATTCAAACTGTTACTGGAAACGAATGTTTCAACCTAGAAGAATAAAAATTGGGCAGCCAAGTGGGCTTAGTGAACTGATCATTACCACCAAGTATCATCAAGATTTGGTGAAAAAATGTTTGCTGAGATTTCAGCAAACTAGTAGTTTTTTGGAAGCTTGGCAACCCATTTCAAACGAAAGTGTTTTTCGCCAGTCTCTGCATGGGGTACTTCAAGAGGAAACAAACCATAGAGATAGAACTTAGAACTACTTCATTTGGTCAAGTTTCAAGTAGCTAGCTCAAACCGTGTTTGATTTAGAATTCCAAACACAGCTATATATGCAGAAGAAAACAGAGTGAAACATAAAAATTCAAACTGTTACTGGAAACGAATGCTTCAACCTAGAAGAATAAAAATGGGGCAGCCAAGTGGGCTTAGTGAACTGATCATTACCACCAAGTATCATCAAGATTTGGTGAAAAAATGTTTGAGGTGATTTCAGAAAAATAGTTGTTTTTTGGAAGCTTGCCATCCCCTTTCAAACGAAAGTGTTTTTCGCCAGTCTCTGCATGGGGTACATCAAGAGGAAACAAACCATAGAGATAGAACTTAGAACTACTTCATTTGGTCAAGTTTCAAGGAGCTAGCACAAACCGTGTTTGATTAGAGTTTCAAACACATCTATCTATATAGCAGAAAACAGAGTGAAACCTAAAAATTCAAAGTGTTACTGGAAACGAACGCTTGAACCTAGAAGAGTGAAAATTGGGCACGCAAGTGGGCTTAGTGAACTGATAATTACCACCAAGTATCATCAAGATTTGGTGAAAAAAATTTTGCTGAGATTTCAGCAAACTAGTAGTTTTTTGGAAGCTTGGCAACCCCTTTCAAACGAAAGTGTTTTTCGCCAGTCTCTGCATGGGGTAATTCAAGAGGAAACAAACCATAGAGATAGAACTTAGAACTACTTCATTTTTCAAGTTTCAAGGAGCTAGCTCAAACCGTGTTTGATTTAGAATTCCAAACACAGCTATATATGCAGAAGAAAACAGAGTGAAACGTAAAAATTCAAACTGTTACTGAAAACGAATGCTTCAACCTAGAAGAATAAAAATTGGGCAGCCAAGTGGGCTTAGTGAACTGATCATTACCACCAAGTATCATCAAGATTTGGTGAAAAAATTTTGCTGAGATTTCAGCAAACTAGTAGTTTTTTGGAAGCTTGGCAACCCCTTTCAAACGAAAGTGTTTTTCGCCAGTCTCTGCATGGGGTACTCCAAGAGGAAACAAACCATAGAGATAGAACTTAGAACTACTTCATTTGGTCAAGTTTCAAGGAGATAGCACAAACCGTGTTTGATTTAGAATTCCAAACACAGCTATCTATGTAGGAGAAAACAGAGTGAAAACTAAAATTCAAACTGTTACTGGAAACGAACGCTTGAACCTAGAATAGTGAAAATTGGGCAGCCAATTGGGCTTAGTGAACTGATCATTACCACCAAGTATCATCAAGATTTGGTGAAAAAATGTTTGCTGAGATTTCAGCAAACTAGTAGTTTTTTGGAAGCTTGGCAACCCCTTTCAAACAAAAGTGTTTTTCGCCAGTCTCTGCATGGGGTACTTCAAGAGGAAACAAACCATAGAGATAGAACTTAGAACTACTTCATTTGGTCAAGTTTCAAGGAGCTAGCACAAACCGTGTTTGATTTAGAATTCCAAACACAGCTCTCTATGTAAGAGAAAACAGATTGAAACCTAAAAATTCAAACTGTTACTGGAAAAGAACGCTTGAACCTAGAAGAGTGAAAATTGGGTACCCAAGTGGGCTTAGTGAACTGATAATTACCACCAAGTATCATCAAGATTTGGTGAAAAAAATTTTGCTGAGATTTCAGCAAACTAGTAGTTTTTTGGAAGCTTGGCAACCCCTTTCAAACAAAAGTGTTTTTCGCCAGTCTCTGCATGGGGTACTTCAAGAGGAAACAAACCATAGAGATAGAACTTAGAACTACTTCATTTGGTCAAGTTTCAAGGAGCTATCTCAAACCGTGTTTGATTTAGAATTCCAAACACAGCTATCTATGCAGAAGAAAACAGAGTGAAACCTAAAAATTCAAACTGTTCCTGGAAACGATTGCTTCAACCTAGAAGAATAAAAATTGGGCAGCCAAGTGGGCTTAGTGAACTGATCATTACCACCAAGTATCATCAAGATTTGGTGAAAAAATGTTTGCTGAGATTTCAGCAATATAGTAGTTTTTTGGAAGCTTGGCAACCCCTTTCAAACGAAAGTGTTTTTCGCCAGTCTCTGCATGGGGTACTTCAAGAGGAAACAAACCATAGAGATAGAACATAGAACTACTTCATTTGGTCAAGTTTCAAGTAGCTAGCTCAAACCGTGTTTGATTTAGAATTCCAAACACAGATATATATGCAGAAGAAAACAGATTGAAACCTAAAAATTCAAACTGTTACTGGAAACGAACGCTTCAACCTAGAAGAGTGAAATTTGGGCAGCCAAGTGGGCTTAGTGAACTGATCATTACCACCAAGTATCATCAAGATTTGGTGAAAAGATGTTTGCTGAGATTTCAGGAAACTAGTAGTTTTTTGGAAGCTTGGCATCCCCTTTCAAACGAAAGTGTTTTTCTCCAGTCTCTGCATGGGGTACTTCAAGAGGAAACAAACCATGGAGATAGAACTTAGAACTACTTCATTTGGTGAAGTTTCAAGGAGCTAGCACAAACCGTGTTTGATTAGAGTTTCAAACACATGTATCTATATAGCAGAAAACAGAGTGAAACCTAAAAATTCAAAGTGTTACCGGAAACGAACGCTTGAACCTAGAAGACTGAAAATTGGGCACCCAAGTGGGCTTAGTGAACTGATAATTACCACCAAGTATCATCAAGATTTGGTGAAAAAATGTTTGCTGAGATTTCAGCAAACTAGTAGTTTTTTGGAAGCTTGGCAACCCCTTTCAAACGAAAGTGTTTTTCGCCAGTCTCTGCATGGGGTACTTCAAGAGGAAACAAACCATAGAGATAGAACTTAGAACTACTTCATTTGGTCAAGTTTCAAGGAGCTACCACAAACCGTGTTTGATTTAGAGTTTCAAACTCATCTATCTATGTAGCAGAAAACAGAGTGAAACCTAAAAATTCAAAGTGTTACAGGAAACGAACACTTGAACCTAGAAGAGTGAAAATTGGGCAGCCAAGTGGGCTTAGTGAACTGATCATTACCACCAAGTATCATCAAGATTTGGTGAAAAAATGTTTGCTGAGATTTCAGCAAACTAGTAGTTTTTTAGGAAGCTTGGCAACCCCTTTCAAACGAAAGTGTTTTTCGGCCGTCTCTGCATGGGGTACTTCAAGAGGAAACAAACCATAGAGATAGAACTTAGAACTACTTCATTTGGTCAAGTTTCAAGGAGCTAACACAAACCGTGTTTGATTTAGAATTACAAACACAGCTATCTATGTAGGAGAAAACAGAGTGAAACCTAAAAATTCAAACTGTTACTGGAAACGAATGCTTCAACGTAGAAGAATAAAAATTGGGCAGCCAAGTGGGATTAGGGAACTGATCATTACCACCTAGTATCATCAAGATTTGGTGAAAAAATGTTTGCTGGGATTTCAGCACAGTAGTAGTTTTTTGGAAGCTTGTCAACACCTTTCAATCGAAAGTGTTTTTCGCCAGTCTCTGCATGGGGTACTTCAAGAGGAAACAAACAATAGAGATAGAACTTAGAACTACTTCATTTGGTCAAGTTTCAAGGAGCTAGCTCAAACCGTGTTTGATTTAGAATTCCAAACATATCTATCTATATAGCAGAAAACAAAGTGAAACCTAAAAATTCAAAGTGTTACTGGAAACGAACGCTTGAACCTAGAAGAGTGAAAATTGGGCAGCCAAGTGGGCTTAATGAACGGATCATTACCACCAAGTATCATCAAGATTTGGTGAAAAAATATTTGCTGAGTTTTCAGGAAAGTAGTAGTTTTTTGGAAGCTTTGTAACCCCTTTCAAACGAAAGGGTTTTTGGCCAGTCTCTGCATGGGGTACTTCAAGAGGAAACAAACCATAGAGATAGAACTTAGAACTACTTCATTTGGTCAAGTTTCAAGGAGCTAGCACAAACCGTGTTTTATTTAGAGTTTCAAACACATCTATCTATATAGCAGAAAACAGAGTGAAACCTAAAAATTCAAAGTGTCACTGGTAACGAACGCTTGAACCAAGAAGATTGAAAATTGGGCAGCCAAGAGGGCTTAGAGAACTGATCATTACCAGCAAGTATCATCAAGATTTGGTGAAAAAATATTTGCTGAGATTTCAGCAATCTAGTAGTTTTTTGGAAGCTTGGCAACCCCTTTCAAACGAAAGTGTTTTTCACTTGTCTCTGCATGGGGTAATTCAAGAGGAAACAAACCATAGAGATAGAACTTAGAACTACTTCATTTGGTCAAGTTTCAAAGAGCTAACACAAACCGTGTTTGATTTAGAATTCCAAACACAGCTATCTATGTAGGAGAAAACAGAGTGAAACCTAAACATTCAAAATGTTACTGGAAACGAATGCTTCAACGTAGAAGAATAAAAATTGGGCAGCCAAGTGGGATTAGGGAACTGATCATTACCAACAAGTATCATCAAGATTTGGTGACAAAATGTTTGCTGGGATTTCAGCACAGTAGTAGTTTTTTGGAAGCTTGGCAACCCCTTTCAAACGAAAGTGTTTTTCGCCAGTCTCTGCATGGGGTACTTCAAGAGGAAACAAACCATAGAGATAGAACTTAGAACTACTTCATTTGGTCAAGTTTCAAGGAGCTAGCACAACCCGCGTTTGATTTAGATTTTCAAACACATCTATCTATATAGCAGAAAACAGAGTGAAAGCTAAAAATTCAAAGTGTTACTGGAAACGAATGCTTCAACCTAGAAGAATAAAAATTGGGCAGCCAAGTGGGATTAGTGAACTGATCATTACCACCAAGTATCATCAAGATTTGGTGAAAAAATGTTTGCTGAGATTTCAGCAAACTAGTAGTTTTTTGAAGCTTGGCAACCCCTTTAAAAAGAAAGTGTTTTTCGCCAGTCTCTGCATGGGGTACTTCAAGAGGAAACAAACCATAGAGATAGAACTTAGAACTACTTCATTTGGTCAAGTTTCAAGGAGCTAGCACAAACCGTGTTTGATTTAGAGTTTCAAACACATCTATCTATATAGCAGAAAACAGAGTAAAACCCAAAAATTCAAAGTGTTACTGGAAACGAACGCTTCAACTGAGAAGAATAAAAATTGGGCAGCCAAGTGGGATTAGTGAACTGATCATTACCACCAAGTATCATCAAGATTTGGTGAAAAAATGTTTGCTGAGATTTCAGCAAACAAGAAGTTTTTTTGGAAGCTTGGCAACCCCTTTCAAACGAAAGTTTTTTTCGCCAGTCTCTGCATGGGGTACTTCAAGAGGAAACAAACCATAGAGATAGAACTTAGAACTACTTCACTTGGTCAAGTTTCATGGAGCTAGCACAAACCGTGTTTGATTTAGAATTCCAAACACAGCTATCTATGTAGGAGAAAACAGAGTGAAACCTAAAAATTCAAACTGTTACTGGAAACGAATGCTTCAACCTAGAAGAATGAAAATTGGGCAGCCTAGTGTGATTAGTGAACTGATCATTACCACCAAGTATCATCAAGATTTGGAAAAAAATGTTTGCTGAGATTTCAGCAAACTAGAAGTTTTTTTGGAAGCTTGACAACCCCTTTCAAACGAAAGTGTTTTTCGCCAGTCTCTGCATGGGGTACTTCAATAGGAAACAAACCATAGAGATAGAACTTAGAACTACTTCATTTGGTCAAGTTTCAAGGAGCTAGCACAAACCGTGTTTGATTTAGAATTCCAAACACAGCTATCTATGTAGGAGAAAACAGAGTGAAACCTGAAAATTCAAACTGTTACTGGAAACGAATGCTTCAACCGAGAAGAATAAAAATTGGGCAGCCAAGTGGGATTAGTGAACTGATCATTACCACCAAGTATCATCAAGATTTGGTGAAAAAATGTTTGCTGAGATTTCAGCAAACTAGTAGTTTTTTGGAAGCTTGGCAACCCCTTTAAAAAGAAAGTGTTTTTCGCCAGTCTCTGCATGGGGTACTTCAAGAGGAAACAAACCATAGAGATAGAACTTAGAACTACTTCATTTGGTCAAGTTTCAAGGAGCTAGCACAAACCTTGTTTGATTTAGAATTCCAAACACAGCTATCTATGTAGGAGAAAACAGAGTGAAACCTAAAAATTCAAACTGTTACTGGAAACGAATGCTTCAAATTAGAAGAATAAAAATTGGGCAGCCAAGTGGGATTAGTGAACTGATCATTACCAGCAAGTATCATCAAGATTTGGTGAAAAAATGTTTGCTGAGATTTCAGCAAACTAGTAGTTTTTTGGAAGCTTGGCAACCCCTTTCAAACGAAAGTGTTTTTCGCCAGTCTCTGCATGGGGTACTTCAAGAGGAAACAAACCATAGAGATAGAACTTAGAACTACTTCATTTGGTCAAGTTTCAAGGAGCTAGCACAAACCGTGTTTGATTTAGAGTTTCAAACACATCTATCTATGTAGCAGAAAACAGAGTGAAACCTAAAAATTCAAAGTGTTACAGGAAACGAACGCTTGAACCTAGAAGAGTGAAAATTGGGCAGCCAAGTGGGCTTAGTGAACTGATCATTACCACCAAGTATCATCAAGATTTGGTGAAAAAATGTTTGCTGAG
>NW_027510956.1:0-29571 GCF_048772815.1 Callospermophilus lateralis
AGTAGCTCTTTGAAACTTGACAAAATAAAGAACTTCTCTGTTTTGTCTCTATGGTTTGTTTCCTTTTCAAGTAGCCCTAGGAAGAGACTGCGGAAAAGCACTTTCATTGAGATGGGTTGCCAAGCTTCTAAGAAATATCGAGTTTCCGCAATACCAGCATATATTTTTTCACCCAAACTTGATGATACTTGGTGGTAATGATCAGTACCCAAATCCCACTTGGCTCACCAAATTTTGTTCTTCTAGGTTGAAGCTTTCGTCTACAGTAGCATTTTTTATATTTAGGTTTCCCTCTGTTCTCTCCTATATAGATAGATGAATTTGGAACTCTAAATTCAACATGGTTTGTAGTAGCTCTTTGAAACTTGACAAAATAAAGGAGTTCTCAGTTTTGTCTCTATGGTTTGTTTACTCTTCAAGTAGCCCTAGTCACAGACGGTGGAAAGCACTTTCATTGAGATGGGTTGTCAAGTTTATAAGAAATAACAAGTTTCCGAAATACCACCAAATATTTTTTAACCCAATCTTGATGATACTTGGTGGTAATGATCAGTACACAAATCATACTTGGCTCACCAAATTTTGTCCTTCTAGGTTGAAACGTTCGTCTACAGTAGCAGTTTGTATATTTAGGTTTCCCTCTGTTCTCTCCTATACAGATAGATAAATTTGGAACTCTAAATCCAACATGGTTTGTAGTAGCTCTTTGAAACTTGACAAAATAAAGGAGTTCTCAGTTTTGTCTCTATGGTTTGTTTCCTCTTCAAGTAGCCCAAGGCACAGACTGTGGAAAAGCACTTTCATTGAGAGGGGTTGCAGAGCTTCTAAGAAATTACGAGTTTCCGAAATACCAGCAAATATTTTTTCACCCAATCTAGATGATACATGGTGGTAATGATCAGTACTCAAATCCCACTTGGCTCACCAAATTTTGTTCTTCTAGGTTGAAGCGTTCTTCCACAGTAGCAGTTTTTATATTTAGGTTTCCCTCTGTTCTCTCCTATATAGATAGATGAATTTGGAACTAAATCCAACATGGTTTGTAGTAGCTCTTTGAAACTTGAAAAAGTAAAGGAGTTCTCAGTTTTGTCTCTATGGTTTGGTTCCTCTTCAAGTAGCCCTAGCACAGACTGTGGAAAAGCACTTTCACTTAGAGGGTTTGCCAAGCTTCTAAGAAATTACGATTTTCTGAAATACCAGCAAATATTTTTTCACCCAATCTTGATGATACTTGGTGGTAATGATCAGTACACAAATCACACTTGGCTCAAAAAATTTTGTTCTTCTAGGTTGAAGCTTTCGTCTACAGTAGCATTTTTTATATTTAGGTTTCCCTCTGTTCTCTCCTATATAGATAGATGAATTTGGAACTCTAAAATCAACATGGTTTGTAGTAGCTCTTTTAAACTTGACAATATAAAGGAGTTCTCAGTTTTGTCTCTATGGTTTGTTTCCTCTTAAAGTAGCCCTAGGCACAGACTGTGGAAAGCAATTTCATTGAGAGGCGTTGCCAAGCTTCTAAGAAATTACGAGTTTTCGAAATACCAGCAAATATTTTTTCACCCAAACTTGATGATACTTGGTGGTAATGATCAGTACACAAATCCCACTTGGCTCACGAAATTTTGTTCTTCGAGTTTGAAGCTTTAGTCTACAGTAGCAGTTTTTATATTTAGGTTTCCCTTTGTTCTCTCCTATATAGATAGATGAATTTGGAACTCTAAATTCAACATGGTTTGTAGTAGCTTTTGAAACTTGACAAAATAAAGGAGTTCTCAGTTTTGTCTCTATGGTTTGTTTCCTCTTCAAGTAGCCCTAGGCACAGACTGTGGAAAAGCACTTTCATTGAGAGGGTTTGCCAAGCTTCTAAGAAATAACGAGTTTCCGAAATACCAGCAAATATTTTTTCACCCAATCTTGATAATACTTGGTGGTAATGATCAGTACACAAGTCCCACTTGGCTCACAAAATTTTTTTCTTCTAGGTGGAAATGATCGTCGACAGTAGCAGTTTTTATATTTAGGTTTCACTCTGTTCTCTCCTATATAAATAGATGAATTTGGAACTCTAAATCCAACATGGTTTGTAGTAGCTCTTTGAAACTTGACAAAATAAAGGAGTTCTCAGATTTGTCTCTATGGTTTGTTTCTTCTTCAAGTAGCCCTAGGCACAGACTGTGGAAAAGCACTTTCATTGAGAGGGGTTGCCAAGCTTCTAAGAAATTACGAGTTTTCAAAATACCAGCAAATATTTTTTCACCCAATCTTGATGATACTTGGTGGTAATGATCAGTACACAAATCCCACTTGGCTCACAAAATTTTGTTCTTCGAGTTTGAAGCTTTCGTCTACAGTAGCAGTTTTTATATTTAGGTTTCCCTCTGTTGTCTCCTATATAGGTAGATGAATTTGGAACTCTAAATTCAACATGGTTTGTAGTAGCTCTTTGAAACTTGAGAAAATAAAGGAGTTCTCAGTTTTGTCTCTATGGTTTGTTTTCTCTTCAAGTAGCCCTAGGCACAGACTGTGGAAAGCACTTTCATTGAGAGGGGTTGCCAAGCTTCTACGAAATAACGAGTTTCCGAAATACCAGCCAATATTTTTTCACCCAATCTTGATAATACTTGGTGGTAATGATCTGTACACAAATCCCACTTGGCTCACGAAATTTTGTTCTAGTTTGAAGCTTTCGTCTACAGTAGCAGTTTTTATATTTAGGTTTCCCTCTTTTCTCTCCTATATAGATAGATGAATTTGGAACTCTAAATTCAACATTTTTTGTAGTAGCTCTTTGAAACGTGACAAAATAAAGGAGTTCTCAGTTTTGTCTCTATGGTTTGTTTACTCTTCAAGTAGCCCTAGTCACAGACGGTGGAAAGCACTTTCATTGAGATGGGTAGTCAAGTTTATAAGAAATAACAAGTTTCCGAAATACCACCAAATATTTTTTAACCCAATCTTGATGATACTTGGTGGTAATGATCAGTACACAAATCCCACTTGGCTCACCAAATTTTGTTCTTCTATTTTGAAGCGTTCTTCGACAGTAGCAGTTTTTATATTTATAGTTCACCCTGTTCTCTCATATATAGATAGATGAATTTGGAACTCTAAATCCAACATGGTTTGTAGTAGCTCTTTGAAACTTGACAAAATAAAGGAGTTCTGAGTTTTCTCTCTATGGTTTGTTTCCTCTTCAAGTAGCCCTAGGCACAGACTGTGGAAAAGCACTTTCATTGAGAGTGGTTGCCAGGCTTCTAAGATTACAAGTTTCCGAAATACCAGCAAATATTTTTTCACCCAATCTTGATGATACTTGGTGGTAATGATCAGTGTACAGATCCCAATTGGCTCACCAAATTTTGTTCTTCTAGGTTGAAGCGTTCGTCTACAGTAGCAGTTTTTATATTTAGGTTTCCCTCTGTTCTCTCCTATATAGATAGATGAATTTGGAACTCTAAATCCAACATGCTTTGTAGTAGCTCTTTGAAACTTGACAAAATACAGGAGTTCTCAGTTTTGTCTCTATGGTTTGTTTCCTCTTCAAGTAGCCCTAGGCACAGACTGTGGAAAAGCACTTTCATTGTGATGGGTTGCCAAGCTTCTAAGAATTAACGAGTTTAGGAAATACCAGCAAATATTTTTTCACCCAATCTTGATGATACTTGGTGGTAATGATGAGTACACAAATCCCACTTGGCTCACGAAATTTTGTTTTTCTAGTTTGAAGCTTTCGTCTACAGTAGCAGTTTTTATATTTAGGTTTCCCTCTTTTCTCTCCTATATAGATAGATGAATTTGGAACTCTAAATTCAACATGGTTTGTAGTAGCTCTTTGAAACTTGACAAAATAAAGGAGTTCTCATTTTTGTCTCTATGGTTTGTTTACTCTTCAAGTAGCCCTAGTCACAGACGGTGGAAAGCATTTTCATTGAGATGGGTTGTCAAGTTTATAAGAAATAACAAGTTTCCGAAATACCAGCAAATATTTTTTAACCCAATCTTGATGATACTTGGTGGTAATGATCAGTACACAAATCATACTTTTCTCACCAAATTTTGTCCTTCTAGGTTGAAACGTTCGTCTACAGTAGCAGTTTGTATATTTAGGTTTTCCTCTGTTCTCTCCTATATAGATAGATAAATTTGGAACTCTAAATCCAACATGGTTTGTAGTAGCTCTTTGAAACTTGACAAAATAAAGGAGTTCTCAGTTTTGTCTCTATGGTTTGTTTCCTCTTCAAGTAGCCCAAGGCACAGACTGTGGAAAAGCACTTTCATTGAGAGGGGTTGCCAAGCTTATAAGAAATTACGAGTTTCCGAAATACCAGCAAATATTTTTTCACCCAATCTAGATGATACATGGTGGTAATGATCAGTACACAAATCCCACTTGGCTCACCAAATTTTGTTCTTCTAGGTTGAAGCGTTTTTCTACAGTAGCAGTGTTTATATTTAGGTTTCCCTCTGTTCTCTCCTATATAGATAGATGAATTTGGAACTCGAAATCCAACATGGATTGTAGTAGCTCTTTGAAACTTGAAAAAGTAAAGGAGTTCTCAGTTTTGTCTCTATGGTTTGGTTCCTCTTCAAGTAGCCCTAGGCACAGACTGTGGAAAAGCACTTTCACTTAGAGGGTTTGCCAAGCTTCTAAGAAATTACGAGTTTCCGAAATACCAGCAAATATTTTTTCACCCAATCTTGATGATACTTGGTGGTAATGATCAGTACCCAAATCCCACTTGGCTCACCAAATTTTGTTCTTCTAGAATGAAGCATTCGTCTACAGTAGCAGTTTTTATATTTCGTTCCCCTCTCTTCTCTCCTATATAGATAGATGAATTTGGAACTCTAAATCCAGCATGGTTTGTAGTAGCTCTTTGAAACTTGACAAAATAAAGAACTTCCCTGTTTTGTCTCTATGGTTTGTTTCCTCTTCAAGTAGCCCTAGGAACAGACAGTGGAAAAGCACTTTCATTGAGATGGGTTGCCAAGCTTCTAAGAAATATCGAGTTTCCGAAATACCAGCAAATATTTTTTCACCCAAACTTGATGATACTTGGTGGTAATGATCAGTACACAAATCCCACTTGGCTCACCAAATTTTGTTCTTCTAGGTTGAAGCTTTCGTCTACAGTAGCATTTTTTATATTTAGGTTTCCCTCTGTTCTCTCCTATATAGATAGATGAATTTGGAACTCTAAATTCAACATGGTTTGTAGTAGCTCTTTTAAACTTGACAAAAAAAAGGAGTTCTCAGATTTGTCTCTATGGTTTGTTTCCTCTTCAAGTAGCCCTAGGCACAGACTGTGGAAAAGCACTTTCATTAAGATGGGTTGCAAAACTTCTAAGAAATTACGAGTTTTCGAAATACCAGCAAATATTTTTTCACCCAATCTTGATGATACTTGGTGGTAATGATCAGTACACAAATCCCACTTGGCTCACGAAATTTTGTTCTTCGAGTTTGAAGCTTTGGTCTACAGTAGCAGTTTTTATATTTAGGTTTCCCTCTTTTCTCTCCTATATAGATAGATGAATTTGGAACTCTAAATTCAACATGGTTTGTAGTAGCTCTTTGAAACTTGACAAAATAAAGGAGTTCTCAGTTTTGTCTCTATGGTTTGTTTACTCTTCAAGTAGCCCTAGTCACAGACGGTGGAAAGCACTTTCATTGAGATGGGTTGTCAAGTTTATAAGAAATAACAAGTTTCCGAAATACCATCAAATATTTTTTAACCCAATCTTGATGATACTTGGTGGTAATGATCAGTACACAAATCATACTTGGCTCACCAAATTTTGTCCTTCTAGGTTGAAACGTTCGTCTACAGTAGCAGTTTGTATATTTAGGTTTCCCTCTGTTCTCTCCTATATAGATAGATAAATTTGGAACTCTAAATCCAACATGGTTTGTAGTAGCTCTTTGAAACTTGACAAAATAAAGTAGTTCTCAGTTTTGTCTCTATGGTTTGTTTCCTCTTAAAGTAGTCCTAGGCACAGACTGTGGAAAGCACTTTCACTGAGATGGGTTGCCAAGCTTCTAAGAAAATACGAGTTTCCGAAATACCAGCAAATATTTTTTCACCCAATCTTGATGATACTTGGTGGTAATGATCAGTACCCAAGTCCTACTTGGCTCAACAAATTTTGTTCTTCTAGGATGAAGCATTCGTCTACAGTAGCAGTTTCTATATTTAGGTTTCCCTCTGTTCTCTCCTATATAGATAGATGAATTTGGAACTCGAAATCCATCATGGTTTGTAGTAGCTCTTTGAAACTTGACAAAATAAAGAACTTCTCTGTTTTGTCTCTATGGTTTGTTTCCTTTTCAAGTAGCCCTAGGAAGAGACTGCGGAAAAGCACTTTCATTGAGATGGGTTGCCAAGCTTCTAAGAAATATCGAGTTTCCGCAATACCAGCATATATTTTTCACCCAAACTTGATGATACTTGGTGGTAATGATCAGTACCCAAATCCCACTTGGCTCACCAAATTTTGTTCTTCTAGGTTGAAGCTTTCGTCTACAGTAGCATTTTTTATATTTAGGTTTCCCTATGTTCTCTCCTATATAGATAGATGAATTTGGAACTCTAAATTCAACATGGTTTGTAGTAGCTCTTTGAAACTTGACAAAATAAAGGAGTTCTCAGTTTTGTCTCTATGGTTTGTTTACTCTTCAAGTAGCCCTAGTCACAGACGGTGGAAAGCACTTTCATTGAGATGGGTTGTCAAGTTTATAAGAAATAACAAGTTTCCGAAATACCACCAAATATTTTTTAACCCAATCTTGATGATACTTGGTGGTAATGATCAGTACACAAATCATACTTGGCTCACCAAATTTTGTCCTTCTAGGTTGAAACGTTCGTCTACAGTAGCAGTTTGTATATTTAGGTTTCCCTCTGTTCTCTCCTATACAGATAGATAAATTTGGAACTCTAAATCCAACATGGTTTGTAGTAGCTCTTTGAAACTTGACAAAATAAAGGAGTTCTCAGTTTTGTCTCTATGGTTTGTTTCCTCTTCAAGTAGCCCAAGGCACAGACTGTGGAAAAGCACTTTCATTGAGAGGGGTTGCAGAGCTTCTAAGAAATTACGAGTTTCCGAAATACCAGCAAATATTTTTTCACCCAATCTAGATGATACATGGTGGTAATGATCAGTACTCAAATCCCACTTGGCTCACCAAATTTTGTTCTTCTAGGTTGAAGCGTTCTTCCACAGTAGCAGTTTTTATATTTAGGTTTCCCTCTGTTCTCTCCTATATAGATAGATGAATTTGGAACTAAATCCAACATGGTTTGTAGTAGCTCTTTGAAACTTGAAAAAGTAAAGGAGTTCTCAGTTTTGTCTCTATGGTTTGGTTCCTCTTCAAGTAGCCCTAGCACAGACTGTGGAAAAGCACTTTCACTTAGAGGGTTTGCCAAGCTTCTAAGAAATTACGATTTTCTGAAATACCAGCAAATATTTTTTCACCCAATCTTGATGATACTTGGTGGTAATGATCAGTACACAAATCACACTTGGCTCAAAAAATTTTGTTCTTCTAGGTTGAAGCTTTCGTCTACAGTAGCATTTTTTATATTTAGGTTTCCCTCTGTTCTCTCCTATATAGATAGATGAATTTGGAACTCTAAAATCAACATGGTTTGTAGTAGCTCTTTTAAACTTGACAATATAAAGGAGTTCTCAGTTTTGTCTCTATGGTTTGTTTCCTCTTAAAGTAGCCCTAGGCACAGACTGTGGAAAGCAATTTCATTGAGAGGCGTTGCCAAGCTTCTAAGAAATTACGAGTTTTCGAAATACCAGCAAATATTTTTTCACCCAAACTTGATGATACTTGGTGGTAATGATCAGTACACAAATCCCACTTGGCTCACGAAATTTTGTTCTTCGAGTTTGAAGCTTTAGTCTACAGTAGCAGTTTTTATATTTAGGTTTCCCTTTGTTCTCTCCTATATAGATAGATGAATTTGGAACTCTAAATTCAACATGGTTTGTAGTAGCTTTTGAAACTTGACAAAATAAAGGAGTTCTCAGTTTTGTCTCTATGGTTTGTTTCCTCTTCAAGTAGCCCTAGGCACAGACTGTGGAAAAGCACTTTCATTGAGAGGGTTTGCCAAGCTTCTAAGAAATAACGAGTTTCCGAAATACCAGCAAATATTTTTTCACCCAATCTTGATAATACTTGGTGGTAATGATCAGTACACAAGTCCCACTTGGCTCACAAAATTTTTTTCTTCTAGGTTGAAATGATCGTCGACAGTAGCAGTTTTTATATTTAGGTTTCACTCTGTTCTCTCCTATATAAATAGATGAATTTGGAACTCTAAATCCAACATGGTTTGTAGTAGCTCTTTGAAACTTGACAAAATAAAGGAGTTCTCAGATTTGTCTCTATGGTTTGTTTCTTCTTCAAGTAGCCCTAGGCACAGACTGTGGAAAAGCACTTTCATTGAGAGGGGTTGCCAAGCTTCTAAGAAATTACGAGTTTTCAAAATACCAGCAAATATTTTTTCACCCAATCTTGATGATACTTGGTGGTAATGATCAGTACACAAATCCCACTTGGCTCACAAAATTTTGTTCTTCGAGTTTGAAGCTTTCGTCTACAGTAGCAGTTTTTATATTTAGGTTTCCCTCTGTTGTCTCCTATATAGGTAGATGAATTTGGAACTCTAAATTCAACATGGTTTGTAGTAGCTCTTTGAAACTTGAGAAAATAAAGGAGTTCTCAGTTTTGTCTCTATGGTTTGTTTTCTCTTCAAGTAGCCCTAGGCACAGACTGTGGAAAGCACTTTCATTGAGAGGGGTTGCCAAGCTTCTACGAAATAACGAGTTTCCGAAATACCAGCCAATATTTTTTCACCCAATCTTGATAATACTTGGTGGTAATGATCTGTACCCAAATCCCACTTGGCTCACGAAATTTTGTTCTTCTAGTTTGAAGCTTTCGTCTACAGTAGCAGTTTTTATATTTAGGTTTCCCTCTTTTCTCTCCTATATAGATAGATGAATTTGGAACTCTAAATTCAACATTTTTTGTAGTAGCTCTTTGAAACGTGCCAAAATAAAGGAGTTCTCAGTTTTGTCTCTATGGTTTGTTTACTCTTCAAGTAGCCCTAGTCACAGACGGTGGAAAGCACTTTCATTGAGATGGGTAGTCAAGTTTATAAGAAATAACAAGTTTCCGAAATACCACCAAATATTTTTTAACCCAATCTTGATGATACTTGGTGGTAATGATCAGTACACAAATCATACTTGGCTCACCAAATTTTGTCCTTCTAGGTTGAAACGTTCGTCTACAGTAGCAGTTTGTATATTTAGATTTCCCTCTGTTCTCTCGTATATAGATAGATGAATTTGGAACTCTAAATCCAACATGGTTTGTAGTAGCTCTTTGAAACTTGACAAAATAAAGGAGTTCTGAGTTTTCTCTCTATGGTTTGTTTCCTCTTCAAGTAGCCCTAGGCACAGACTGTGGAAAAGCACTTTCATTGAGAGTGGTTGCCAGGCTTCTAAGATTACAAGTTTCCGAAATACCAGCAAATATTTTTTCACCCAATCTTGATGATACTTGGTGGTAATGATCAGTATACAGATCCCAATTGGCTCACCAAATTTTGTTCTTCTAGGTTGAAGCGTTCGTCTACAGTAGCAGTTTTTATATTTAGGTTTCCCTCTGTTCTCTCCTATATAGATAGATGAATTTGGAACTCTAAATCCAACATGGTTTGTAGTAGCTCTTTGAAACTTGACAAAATACAGGAGTTCTCAGTTTTGTCTCTATGGTTTGTTTCCTCTTCAAGTAGCCCTAGGCACAGACTGTGGAAAAGCACTTTCATTGTGATGGGTTGCCAAGCTTCTAAGAATTAACGAGTTTAGGAAATACCAGCAAATATTTTTTCACCCAATCTTGATGATACTTGGTGGTAATGATGAGTACACAAATCCCACTTGGCTCACGAAATTTTGTTTTTCTAGTTTGAAGCTTTCGTCTACAGTAGCAGTTTTTATATTTAGGTTTCCCTCTTTTCTCTCCTATATAGATAGATGAATTTGGAACTCTAAATTCAACATGGTTTGTAGTAGCTCTTTGAAACTTGACAAAATAAAGGAGTTCTCATTTTTGTCTCTATCGATTGTTTACTCTTCAAGTAGCCCTAGTCACAGACGGTGGAAAGCACTTTCATTGAGATGGGTTGTCAAGTTTATAAGAAATAACAAGTTTCCGAAATACCAGCAAATATTTTTTAACCCAATCTTGATGATACTTGGTGGTAATGATCAGTACACAAATCATACTTGGCTCACCAAATTTTGTCCTTCTAGGTTGAAACGTTCGACTACAGTAGCAGTTTGTATATTTAGGTTTTCCTCTGTTCTCTCCTATATAGATAGATAAATTTGGAACTCTAAATCCAACATGGTTTGTAGTAGCTCTTTGAAACTTGACAAAATAAAGGAGTTCTCAGTTTTGTCTCTATGGTGTGTTTCCTCTTCAAGTAGCCCAAGGAACAGACTGTGGAAAAGCACTTTCATTGAGAGGGGTTGCCAAGCTTATAAGAAATTACGAGTTTCCGAAATACCAGCAAATATTTTTTCACCCAATCTAGATGATACATGGTGGTAATGATCAGTACACAAATCCCACTTGGCTCACCAAATTTTCTTCTTCTAGGTTGAAGCGTTTTTCTACAGTAGCAGTGTTTATATTTAGGTTTCCCTCTGTTCTCTCCTATATAGATAGATGAATTTGGAACACGAAATCCAACATGGATTGTAGTAGCTCTTTGAAACTTGAAAAAGTAAAGGAGTTCTCAGTTTTGTCTCTATGGTTTGGTTCCTCTTCAAGTAGCCCTAGGCACAGACTGTGGAAAAGCACTTTCACTTAGAGGGTTTGCCAAGCTTCTAAGAAATTACGAGTTTCCGAAATACCAGCAAATATTTTTTCACCCAATCTTGATGATACTTGGTGGTAATGATCAGTACCCAAATCCCACTTGGCTCACCAAATTTTGTTCTTCTAGAATGAAGCATTCGTCTACAGTAGCAGTTTTTATATTTCGTTCCCCTCTCTTCTCTCCTATATAGATAGATGAATTTGGAACTCTAAATCCAGCATGGTTTGTAGTAGCTCTTTGAAACTTGACAAAATAAAGAACTTCCCTGTTTTGTCTCTATGGTTTGTTTCCTCTTCAAGTAGCCCTAGGAACAGACAGTGGAAAAGCACTTTCATTGAGATGGGTTGCCAAGCTTCTAAGAAATATCGAGTTTCCGAAATACCAGCAAATATTTTTTCACCCAAACTTGATGATACTTGGTGGTAATGATCAGTACACAAATCCCACTTGGCTCACCAAATTTTGTTCTTCTAGGTTGAAGCTTTCGTCTACAGTAGCATTTTTTATATTTAGGTTTCCCTCTGTTCTCTCCTATATAGATAGATGAATTTGGAACTCTAAATTCAACATGGTTTGTAGTAGCTCTTTTAAACTTGACAAAAAAAAGGAGTTCTCAGATTTGTCTCTATGGTTTGTTTCCTCTTCAAGTAGCCCTAGGCACAGACTGTGGAAAAGCACTTTCATTAAGATGGGTTGCAAAACTTCTAAGAAATTACGAGTTTTCGAAATACCAGCAAATATTTTTTCACCCAATCTTGATGATACTTGGTGGTAATGATCAGTACACAAATCCCACTTGGCTCACGAAATTTTGTTCTTCGAGTTTGAAGCTTTGGTCTACAGTAGCAGTTTTTATATTTAGGTTTCCCTCTTTTCTCTCCTATATAGATAGATGAATTTGGAACTCTAAATTCAACATGGTTTGTAGTAGCTCTTTGAAACTTGACAAAATAAAGGAGTTCTCAGTTTTGTCTCTATGGTTTGTTTACTCTTCAAGTAGCCCTAGTCACAGACGGTGGAAAGCACTTTCATTGAGATGGGTTGTCAAGTTTATAAGAAATAACAAGTTTCCGAAATACCAGCAAATATTTTTTAACCCAATCTTGATCATACTTGGTGGTAATGATCAGTACACAAATCATACTTGGCTCACCAAATTTTGTCCTTCTAGGTTGAAACGTTCGTCTACAGTAGCAGTTTGTATATTTAGGTTTCCCTCTGTTCTCTCCTATATAGATAGATAAATTTGGAACTCTAAATCCAACATGGTTTGTAGTAGCTCTTTGAAACTTGACAAAATAAAGGAGTTCTCAGTTTTGTCTCTATGGTTTGTTTCCTCTTCAAGTAGTCCTAGGCACAGACTGTGGAAAGCACTTTCACTGAGATGGGTTGCCAAGCTTCTAAGAAAATACGATTTCCGAAATACCAGCAAATATTTTTTCACATAATCTTGATGATACTTGGTGGTAATGATCAGTACCCAAGTCCTACTTGGCTCAACAAATTTTGTTCTTCTAGGATGAAGCATTCGTCTACAGTAGCAGTTTTTATATTTAGGTTTCCCTCTGTTCTCTCCTATATAGATAGATGAATTTGGAACTCGAAATCCATCATGGTTTGTAGTAGCTCTTTGAAACTTGACAAAATAAAGAACTTCTCTGTTTTGTCTCTATGGTTTGTTTCCTTTTCAAGTAGCCCTAGGAAGAGACTGCGGAAAAGCACTTTCATTGAGATGGGTTGCCAAGCTTCTAAGAAATATCGAGTTTCCGCAATACCAGCATATATTTTTTCACCCAAACTTGATGATACTTGGTGGTAATGATCAGTACCCAAATCCCACTTGGCTCACCAAATTTTGTTCTTCTAGGTTGAAGCTTTCGTCTACAGTAGCATTTTTTATATTTAGGTTTCCCTCTGTTCTCTCCTATATAGATAGATGAATTTGGAACTCTAAATTCAACATGGTTTGTAGTAGCTCTTTGAAACTTGACAAAATAAAGGAGTTCTCAGTTTTGTCTCTATGGTTTGTTTACTCTTCAAGTAGCCCTAGTCACAGACGGTGGAAAGCACTTTCATTGAGATGGGTTGTCAAGTTTATAAGAAATAACAAGTTTCCGAAATACCACCAAATATTTTTTAACCCAATCTTGATGATACTTGGTGGTAATGATCAGTACACAAATCATACTTGGCTCACCAAATTTTGTCCTTCTAGGTTGAAACGTTCGTCTACAGTAGCAGTTTGTATATTTAGGTTTCCCTCTGTTCTCTCCTATACAGATAGATAAATTTGGAACTCTAAATCCAACATGGTTTGTAGTAGCTCTTTGAAACTTGACAAAATAAAGGAGTTGTCAGTTTTGTCTCTATGGTTTGTTTCCTCTTCAAGTAGCCCAAGGCACAGACTGTGGAAAAGCACTTTCATTGAGAGGGGTTGCAGAGCTTCTAAGAAATTACGAGTTTCCGAAATACCAGCAAATATTTTTTCACCCAATCTAGATGATACATGGTGGTAATGATCAGTACTCAAATCCCACTTGGCTCACCAAATTTTGTTCTTCTAGGTTGAAGCGTTCTTCCACAGTAGCAGTTTTTATATTTAGGTTTCCCTCTGTTCTCTCCTATAAAGATAGATAAATTTGGAACTCTAAATCCAACATGGTTTGTTGTAGCTCTTTGAAACTTGACAAAATAAAGGAGTTCTCAGTTTTGTCTCTATGGTTTGTTTCCTCTTCAAGTAGTCCTAGGCACAGACTGTGGAAAGCACTTTCACTGAGATGGGTTGCCAAGCTTCTAAGAAAATACGAGTTTCCGAAATACCAGCAAATATTTTTTCACCCAATCTTGATGATACTTGGTGGTAATGATCAGTACCCAAGTCCTACTTGGCTCAACAAATTTTGTTCTTCTAGGATGAAGCATTCGTCTACAGTAGCAGTTTTTATATTTAGGTTTCCCTCTGTTCTCTCCTATATAGATAGATGAATTTGGAACTCGAAATCCATCATGGTTTGTAGTAGCTCTTTGAAACTTGACAAAATAAAGAACTTCTCTGTTTTGTCTCTATGGTTTGTTTCCTTTTCACATAGCCCTAGGAAGAGACTGCGGAAAAGCACTTTCATTGAGATGGGTTGCCAAGCTTCTAAGAAATATCGAGTTTCCGCAATACCAGCATATATTTTTTCACCCAAACTTGATGATACTTGGTGGTAATGATCAGTACCCAAATCCCACTTGGCTCACCAAATTTTGTTCTTCTAGGTTGAAGCTTTCGTCTACAGTAGCATTTTTTATATTTAGGTTTCCCTCTGTTCTCTCCTATATAGATAGATGAATTTGGAACTCTAAATTCAACATGGTTTGTAGTAGCTCTTTGAAACTTGACAAAATAAAGGAGTTCTCAGTTTTGTCTCTATGGTTTGTTTACTCTTCAAGTAGCCCTAGTCACAGACGGTGGAAAGCACTTTCATTGAGATGGGTTGTCAAGTTTATAAGAAATAACAAGTTTCCGAAATACCACCAAATATTTTTTAACCCAATCTTGATGATACTTGGTGGTAATGATCAGTACACAAATCATACTTGGCTCACCAAATTTTGTCCTTCTAGGTTGAAACGTTCGTCTACAGTAGCAGTTTGTATATTTAGGTTTCCCTCTGTTCTCTCCTATACAGATAGATAAATTTGGAACTCTAAATCCAACATGGTTTGTAGTAGCTCTTTGAAACTTGACAAAATAAAGGAGTTCTCAGTTTTGTCTCTATGGTTTGTTTCCTCTTCAAGTAGCCCAAGGCACAGACTGTGGAAAAGCACTTTCATTGAGAGGGGTTGCAGAGCTTCTAAGAAATTACGAGTTTCCGAAATACCAGCAAATATTTTTTCACCCAATCTAGATGATACATGGTGGTAATGATCAGTACTCAAATCCCACTTGGCTCACCAAATTTTGTTCTTCTAGGTTGAAGCGTTCTTCCACAGTAGCAGTTTTTATATTTAGGTTTCCCTCTGTTCTCTCCTATAAAGATAGATGAATTTGGAACTAAATCCAACATGGTTTGTAGTAGCTCTTTGAAACTTGAAAAAGTAAAGGAGTTCTCAGTTTTGTCTCTATGGTTTGGTTCCTCTTCAAGTAGCCCTAGCACAGATTGTGGAAAAGCACTTTCACTTAGAGGGTTTGCCAAGCTTCTAAGAAATTACGATTTTCTGAAATACCAGCAAATATTTTTTCACCCAATCTTGATGATACTTGGTGGTAATGATCAGTACACAAATCACACTTGGCTCAAAAAATTTTGTTCTTCTAGGTTGAAGCTTTCGTCTACAGTAGCATTTTTTATATTTAGGTTTCCCTCTGTTCTCTCCTATATAGATAGATGAATTTGGAACTCTAAAATCAACATGGTTTGTAGTAGCTCTTTTAAACTTGACAATATAAAGGAGTTCTCAGTTTTGTCTCTATGGTTTGTTTCCTCTTAAAGTAGCAATAGGCACAGACTGTGGAAAGCAATTTCATTGAGAGGCGTTGCAAAGCTTCTAAGAAATAACGAGTTTCTGAAATACCAGCAAATATTTTTTCACCCAATCTTGATAATACTTGGTGGTAATGATCAGTACACAAGTCCAACTTGGCTCACCAAATTTTGTTCTTCTAGGTTGAAGCGTTCGTCGACAGTAGCAGTTTTTAATTTTAGGTTTCACCCTGTTCTCTCATATATAGATAGATGAATTTGGAACTCTAAATCCAACATGGTTTGTAGTAGCTCTTTGAAACTTGACAAAATAAAGGAGTTCTGAGTTTTCTCTCTATGGTTTGTTTCCTCTTCAATTAGCCCTAGGCACAGACTGTGGAAAAGCACTTTCATTGAGAGTGGTTGCCAGGCTTCTAAGATTACAAGTTTCCGAAATACCAGCAAATATTTTTTCACCCAATCTTGATGATACTTGGTGGTAATGATCAGTATACAGATCCCAATTGGCTAACCAAATTTTGTTCTTCTAGGTTGAAGCGTTCGTCTACACTAGCAGTTTTTATATTTAGGTTTCCCTCTGTTCTCTTCTATATAGATAGATGAATTTGGAACTCTAAATTCAACATGGTTTGTAGTAGCTTTTGAAACTTGATAAAATAAAGGAGTTCTCAGTTTTGTCTCTATGGTTTGTTTCCTCTTCAAGTAGCCCTACGCACAGACTGTGGAAAAGCACTTTCATTGAGAGGGGTTGCCAAGCTTCTAAGAAATAACCAGTTTCCGAAATACCAGCAAATATTTTTTCACCCAATCTTGATAATACTTGGTGGTAATGATCAGTACACAAGTCCCACTTGGCTCACAAAATTTTTTTCTTCTAGGTTGAAGCGTTCGTCGACAGTAGCAGTTTTTATATTTAGGTTTCACTCTGTTCTCTCCTATATGAATAGATGAATTTGGAACTCTAAATCCAACATGGTTTGTAGTAGCTCTTTGAAACTTGACAAAATAAAGGAGTTCTCAGATTTGTCTCTATGGTTTGTTTCTTCTTCAAGTAGCCCTAGGCACAGACTGTGGAAAAGCACTTTCATTGAGAGGGGTTGCCAAGCTTCTAAGAAATTACGAGTTTTCAAAATACCAGCAAATATTTTTTCACCCAATCTGGATGATACTTGGTGGTAATGATCAGTACACAAATCCCACTTGGCTCACAAAATTTTGTTCTTCGAGTTTGAAGCTTTCGTCTACAGTAGCAGTATTTATATTTAGGTTTCCCTCTGTTGTCTCCTATATAGGTAGATGAATTTGGAACTCTAAATTCAACATGGTTTGTAGTAGCTCTTTGAAACTTGAGAAAATAAAGGAGTTCTCAGTTTTGTCTCTATGGTTTGTTTCCTCTTCAAGTAGCCCTAGGAACAGACTGTGGAAAGCACTTTCATTGAGAGGGGTTGCCAAGCTTCTACGAAATAACGAGTTTCCGAAATACCAGCCAATATTTTTTCACCCAATCTTGATAATACTTGGTGGTAATGATCAGTACACAAATCCCACTTGGCTCACCAAATTTTGTTCTTCTATTTTGAAGCGTTCTTCGACAGTAGCAGTTTTTATATTTATAGTTCACCCTGTTCTCTCATATATAGATAGATGAATTTGGAACTCTAAATCCAACATGGTTTGTAGTAGCTCTTTGAAACTTGACAAAATAAAGGAGTTCTGACTTTTCTCTCTATGGTTTGTTTCCTCTTCAAGTAGCCCTAGGCACAGACTGTGGAAAAGCACTTTCATTGAGAGTGGTTGCCAGGCTTCTAAGATTACAAGTTTCCGAAATACCAGCAAATATTTTTTCACCCAATCTTGATGATACTTGGTGGTAATGATCAGTATACAGATCCCAATTGGCTCACCAAATTTTGTTCTTCTAGGTTGAAGCGTTCGTCTACAGTAGCAGTTTTCATATTTAGGTTTCCCTCTGTTCTCTCCTATATAGATAGATGAATTTGGAACTCTAAATCCAACATGGTTTGTAGTAGCTCTTTGAAACTTGACAAAATACAGGAGTTCTCAGTTTTGTCTCTATGGTTTGTTTCCTCTTCAAGTAGCCCTAGGCACAGACTGTGGAAAAGCACTTTCATTGTGATGGGTTGCCAAGCTTCTAAGAATTAACGAGTTTAGGAAATACCAGCAAATATTTTTTCACCCAATCTTGATGATACTTGGTGGTAATGATGAGTACACAAATCCCACTTGGCTCACGAAATTTTGTTTTTCTAGTTTGAAGCTTTCGTCTACAGTAGCAGTTTTTATATTTAGGTTTCCCTCTTTTCTCTCCTATATAGATAGATGAATTTGGAACTCTAAATTCAACATGGTTTGTAGTAGCTCTTTGAAACTTGACAAAATAAAGGAGTTCTCATTTTTGTCTCTATGGATTGTTTACTCTTCAAGTAGCCCTAGTCACAGACGGTGGAAAGCACTTTCATTGAGATGGGTTGTCAAGTTTATAAGAAATAACAAGTTTCCGAAATACCAGCAAATATTTTTTAACCCAATCTTGATGATACTTGGTGGTAATGATCAGTACACAAATCATACTTGGCTCACCAAATTTTGTCCTTCTAGGTTGAAACGTTCGTCTACAGTAGCAGTTTGTATATTTAGGTTTTCCTCTGTTCTCTCCTATATAGATAGATAAATTTGGAACTCTAAATCCAACATGGTTTGTAGTAGCTCTTTGAAACTTGACAAAATAAAGGAGTTCTCAGTTTTGTCTCTATGGTGTGTTTCCTCTTCAAGTAGCCCAAGGCACAGACTGTGGAAAAGCACTTTCATTGAGAGGGGTTGCCAAGCTTATAAGAAATTACGAGTTTCCGAAATACCAGCAAATATTTTTTCACCCAATCTAGATGATACATGGTGGTAATGATCAGTACACAAATCCCACTTGGCTCACCAAATTTTGTTCTTCTAGGTTGAAGCGTTTTTCTACAGTAGCAGTGTTTATATTTAGGTTTCCCTCTGTTCTCTCCTATATAGATAGATGAATTTGGAACACGAAATCCAACATGGATTGTAGTAGCTCTTTGAAACTTGAAAAAGTAAAGGAGTTCTCAGTTTTGTCTCTATGGTTTGGTTCCTCTTCAAGTAGCCCTAGGCACAGACTGTGGAAAAGCACTTTCACTTAGAGGGTTTGCCAAGCTTCTAAGAAATTACGAGTTTCCGAAATACCAGCAAATATTTTTTCACCCAATCTTGATGATACTTTTTGGTAATGATCAGTACCCAAATCCCACTTGGCTCACCAAATTTTGTTCTTCTAGAATGAAGCATTCGTCTACAGTAGCAGTTTTTATATTTCGTTCCCCTCTCTTCTCTCCTATATAGATAGATGAATTTGGAACTCTAAATCCAGCATGGTTTGTAGTAGCTCTTTGAAACTTGACAAAATAAAGAACTTCCCTGTTTTGTCTCTATGGTTTGTTTCCTCTTCAAGTAGCCCTAGGAACAGACAGTGGAAAAGCACTTTCATTGAGATGGGTTGCCAAGCTTCTAAGAAATATCGAGTTTCCGAAATACCAGCAAATATTTTTTCACCCAAACTTGATGATACTTGGTGGTAATGATCAGTACACAAATCCCACTTGGCTCACCAAATTTTATTCTTCTAGGTTGAAGCTTTCGTCTACAGTAGCATTTTTTATATTTAGGTTTCCCTCTGTTCTCTCCTATATAGATAGATGAATTTGGAACTCTAAATTCAACATGGTTTGTAGTAGCTCTTTTAAACTTGACAAAAAAAAGGAGTTCTCAGATTTGTCTCTATGGTTTGTTTCCTCTTCAAGTAGCCCTAGGCACAGACTGTGGAAAAGCACTTTCATTAAGATGGGTTGCAAAACTTCTAAGAAATTACGAGTTTTCGAAATACCAGCAAATATTTTTTCACCCAATCTTGATGATACTTGGTGGTAATGATCAGTACACAAATCCCACTTGGCTCACGAAATTTTGTTCTTCGAGTTTGAAGCTTTGGTCTACAGTAGCAGTTTTTATATTTAGGTTTCCCTCTTTTCTCTCCTATATAGATAGATGAATTTGGAACTCTAAATTCAACATGGTTTGTAGTAGCTCTTTGAAACTTGACAAAATAAAGGAGTTCTCAGTTTTGTCTCTATGGTTTGTTTACTCTTCAAGTAGCCCTAGTCACAGACGGTGGAAAGCACTTTCATTGAGATGGGTTGTCAAGTTTATAAGAAATAACAAGTTTCCGAAATACCAGCAAATATTTTTTAACCCAATCTTGATGATACTTGGTGGTAATGATCAGTACACAAATCATACTTGGCTCACCAAATTTTGTCCTTCTAGGTTGAAACGTTCGTCTACAGTAGCAGTTTGTATATTTAGGTTTCCCTCTGTTCTCTCCTATATAGATAGATAAATTTGGAACTCTAAATCCAACATGGTTTGTAGTAGCTCTTTGAAACTTGACAAAATAAAGGAGTTCTCAGTTTTGTCTCTATGGTTTGTTTCCTCTTCAAGTAGTCCTAGGCACAGACTGTGGAAAGCACTTTCACTGAGATGGGTTGCCAAGCTTCTAAGAAAATACGAGTTTCCGAAATACCAGCAAATATTTTTTCACCCAATCTTGATGATACTTGGTGGTAATGATCAGTACCCAAGTCCTACTTGGCTCAACAAATTTTGTTCTTCTAGGATGAAGCATTCGTCTACAGTAGCAGTTTTTATATTTAGGTTTCCCTCTGTTCTCTCCTATATAGATAGATGAATTTGGAACTCGAAATCCATCATGGTTTGTAGTAGCTCTTTGAAACTTGACAAAATAAAGAACTTCTCTGTTTTGTCTCTATGGTTTGTTTCCTTTTCAAGTAGCCCTAGGAAGAGACTGCGGAAAAGCACTTTCATTGAGATGGGTTGCCAAGCTTCTAAGAAATATCGAGTTTCCGCAATACCAGCATATATTTTTTCACCCAAACTTGATGATACTTGGTGGTAATGATCAGTACCCAAATCCCACTTGGCTCACCAAATTTTGTTCTTCTAGGTTGAAGCTTTCGTCTACAGTAGCATTTTTTATATTTAGGTTTCCCTCTGTTCTCTCCTATATAGATAGATGAATTTGGAACTCTAAATTCAACATGGTTTGTAGTAGCTCTTTGAAACTTGACAAAATAAAGGAGTTCTCAGTTTTGTCTCTATGGTTTGTTTACTCTTCAAGTAGCCCTAGTCACAGACGGTGGAAAGCACTTTCATTGAGATGGGTTGTCAAGTTTATAAGAAATAACAAGTTTCCGAAATACCACCAAATATTTTTTAACCCAATCTTGATGATACTTGGTGGTAATGATCAGTACACAAATCATACTTGGCTCACCAAATTTTGTCCTTCTAGGTTGAAACGTTCGTCTACAGTAGCAGTTTGTATATTTAGGTTTCCCTCTGTTCTCTCCTATACAGATAGATAAATTTGGAACTCTAAATCCAACATGGTTTGTAGTAGCTCTTTGAAACTTGACAAAATAAAGGAGTTCTCAGTTTTGTCTCTATGGTTTGTTTCCTCTTCAAGTAGCCCAAGGCACAGACTGTGGAAAAGCACTTTCATTGAGAGGGGTTGCAGAGCTTCTAAGAAATTACGAGTTTCCGAAATACCAGCAAATATTTTTTCACCCAATCTAGATGATACATGGTGGTAATGATCAGTACTCAAATCCCACTTGGCTCACCAAATTTTGTTCTTCTAGGTTGAAGCGTTCTTCCACAGTAGCAGTTTTTATATTTAGGTTTCCCTCTGTTCTCTCCTATAAAGATAGATGAATTTGGAACTAAATCCAACATGGTTTGTAGTAGCTCTTTGAAACTTGAAAAAGTAAAGGAGTTCTCAGTTTTGTCTCTATGGTTTGGTTCCTCTTCAAGTAGCCCTAGCACAGACTGTGGAAAAGCACTTTCACTTAGAGGGTTTGCCAAGCTTCTAAGAAATTACGATTTTCTGAAATACCAGCAAATATTTTTTCACCCAATCTTGATGATACTTGGTGGTAATGATCAGTACACAAATCACACTTGGCTCAAAAAATTTTGTTCTTCTAGGTTGAAGCTTTCGTCTACAGTAGCATTTTTTATATTTAGGTTTCCCTCTGTTCTCTCCTATATAGATAGATGAATTTGGAACTCTAAAATCAACATGGTTTGTAGTAGCTCTTTTAAACTTGACAATATAAAGGAGTTCTCAGTTTTGTCTCTATGGTTTGTTTCCTCTTAAAGTAGCCCTAGGCACAGACTGTGGAAAGCAATTTCATTGAGAGGCGTTGCCAAGCTTCTAAGAAATAACGAGTTTCTGAAATACCAGCAAATATTTTTTCACCCAATCTTGATAATACTTGGTGGTAATGATCAGTACACAAGTCCAACTTGGCTCACCAAATTTTGTTCTTCTAGGTTGAAGCGTTCGTCGACAGTAGCAGTTTTTAATTTTAGGTTTCACCCTGTTCTCTCATATATAGATAGATGAATTTGGAACTCTAAATCCAACATGGTTTGTAGTAGCTCTTTGAAACTTGACAAAATAAAGGAGTTCTGAGTTTTCTCTCTATGGTTTGTTTCCTCTTCAATTAGCCCTAGGCACAGACTGTGGAAAAGCACTTTCATTGAGAGTGGTTGCCAGGCTTATAAGATTACAAGTTTCCGAAATACCAGCAAATATTTTTTCACCCAATCTTGATGATACTTGGTGGTAATGATCAGTATACAGATCCCAATTGGCTAACCAAATTTTGTTCTTCTAGGTTGAAGCGTTCGTCTACAGTAGCAGTTTTTATATTTAGGTTTCCCTCTGTTCTCTTCTATATAGATAGATGAATTTGGAACTCTAAATCCAACATGGTTTGTAGTAGCTCTTTGAAACTTGACAAAATAAAGGAGTTCTCAGTTTTGTCTCTATGGTTTGTTTCCTCTTCAAGTAGCCCTAGGCACAGACTGTGGAAAAGCACTTTCATTGAGAGGGGTTGCCACGCTTCTAAGAATTAACGAGTTTAGGAAATACCAGCAAATATTATTTCACCCAATCTTGATGATACTTGGTGGTAATGATCAGTACACAAATCCCACTTGGCTCACCAAATTTTGTTCTTCTAGGTTAAAGCTTTCGTCTACAGTAGCAGTTTTTATATTTAGTTTTCCCTCTGTTCTCTCCTATATAGATAGATGAATTTTGATCTCTAAATTCAACATGGTTTGTAGTAGCTCTTTTAAACTTGACAAAATAAAGGAGTTCTCAGTTTTGTCTCTATGGTTTGTTTTCTCTTCAAGTAGCCCTAGGCACAGACTGTGGAAAAGCACTTTCATTGAGAGGGGTTGCCAAGCTTCTAAGAAATAACGAGTTTCTGAAATACCAGCAAATATTTTTTCACCCAATCTTGATGATACTTGGTGGTAATGATCAGTACACAAGTCACACTTGGCTCACAAAATTTTTTTCTTCTAGGTTGAAGCGTTCGTCGACAGTAGCAGTTCTTATATTTAGGTTTCCCTCTGTTCTCTCCTATATAGATAGATGAATTTGGAACTCTAAATCCAACATGGTTTGCAGTAGCTCTTTGAAACTTGACAAAATAAAGGAGTTCTCAGATTTGTCTCTATGGTTTGTTTCCTCTTCAAGTAGCCCTAGGCACAGACTGTGGAAAAGCACTTTCATTAAGAGGGGTTGCAAAACTTCTAAGAAATTATGAGTTTTCGAAATACCAGCAAATATTTTTTCACCCAATCTTGATGATACTTGGTGGTAATGATCAGTACACAAATCCCACTTGGCTCACGAAATTTTGTTCTTCGAGTTTGAAGCTTTAGTCTACAGTAGCAGTTTTTATATTTAGGTTTCCCTCTGTTCTCTCCTATATAGATAGATGAATTTGGAACTCTAAATTCAACATGGTTTGTAGTAGCTCTTTGAAACTTGACAAAATAAAGGAGTTCTCAGTTTTGTCTCTATGGTTTGATTCCTTTTCAAGTAGCCCTAGGCACAGACTGTGGAAAGCACTTTCATTGAGAGGGGTTGACAAGCTTCTAAGAATTAACGAGTTTAGGAAATACCAGCAAATATTTTTTCACCCAATCTTGATGATACTTGGTGGTGATGATCAGTACACAAATCCCACTTGGCTCACCAAATTTTGTTCTTCTAGGTTAAAGCTTTCGTGTACAGTAGCAGTTTTTATATTTAGTTTTCCCTCTGTTCTCTCCTATATAGACAGATGAATTTGGAACTCTAAATTCAACATGGTTTGTAGTAGCTCGTTTAAACTTGACAAAATAAAGGAGTTCTCAGTTTTGTCTCTATGGTTTGTTTCCTCTAAAGTAGCCCTAGGCACAGACTGTGGAAAAGCACTTTCATTGAGAGGGGTTGCCAAGCTTCTAAGAAATTACGAGTTTTCGAAATACCAGCAAATATTTTTTCACCCAATCTTGATGATACTTGGTGGTAATGATCAGTACACAAATCCCACTTGGCTCACGAAATTTTGTTCTTCGAGTTTGAAGCTTTCGTCTACAGTAGCAGTTTTTATATTTAGGTTTCCCTCTGTTCTCTCCTATATAGGTAGATGAATTTGGAACTCTAAATTCAACATGGTTTGTAGTAGCTCTTTTAAACTTGAGAAAATAAAGGAGTTCTCAGTTTTGTCTCTATGGTTTGTTTCCTCCTCAAGTAGCCCTAGGCACAGACTGTGGAAAGCATTTTCATTTAGAGGGGTTGCCAAACTTCTAAGAAATAACGAGTTTCCGAAATACCAGCCAATATTTTTTCACCCAATCTTGATGATACTTGGTGGTAATGATCAGTACACAAGTCCCACTTGGCTCACAAAATTTTTTTCTTCTAGGTTGAAGCGTTCTTCGACAGTAGCAGTTTTTATATTTAGGGTTCACTCTGTTCTCTCATATATAGATAGATGAATTTGGAACTCTAAATCCAACATGGTTTGTAGTAGCTCTTTGAAACTTGACACAATAAAGGAGTTCTGAGTTTTCTCTCTATGGTTTGTTTCCTCTTCAAGTAGCCCTAGGCACAGACTGTGGAAAAGCACTTTCATTAAGAGGGGTTGCCAAGCTTCTAAGAAATTACGAGTTTTCGAAATACCAGCAAATATTTTTTCACCCAATCTTGATGATACTTGGTGGTAATGATCAGTACACAAATCCCACTTGGCTCACGAAATTTTGTTCTTCGAGTTTGAAGCTTTCGTCTACAGTAGCAGTTTTTATATTTAGTTTTCCCTCTGTTCTCTCCTATATAGATAGATGAATTTTGATCTCTAAATTCAACATGGTTTGTAGTAGCTCTTTTAAACTTGACAAAATAAAGGAGTTCTCAGTTTTGTCTCTATGGTTTGTTTTCTCTTCAAGTAGCCCTAGGCACAGACTGTGGAAAAGCACTTTCATTGAGAGGGGTTGCCAAGCTTCTAAGAAATAACGAGTTTCTGAAATACCAGCAAATATTTTTTCACCCAATCTTGATGATGCTTGGTGGTAATGATCAGATCACAAATCCCACTTGGCTAACGAAATTTTGTTCTTCTAGTTTGAAGCTTTCGTCTACAGTAGCAGTTTTTGTATTTAGGTTTCCCTCTGTTCTCTCCTATATAGATAGATGAATTTGGAACTCTAAATTCAACATGGTTTGTAGTAGCTCTTTGAAACTTGACAAAATAAAGGAGTTCTCAGTTTTGTCTCTATGGTTTCTTTCCTCTTCTAGTAGTCCTAGGCACAGACTGTGGAAAGCACTTTCATTTAGAGGGGTTTACAAGCTTCTAAGAAATAACGAGTTTCCGAAATACCAGCAAACATTTTTTCACCCAATCTTGATGATACTTGGTGATAATGATCATTACACAAGTCACACTTGGCTCACAAAATTTTTTTCTTCTAGGTTGAAGCGTTCGTCGACAGTAGCAGTTCTTATATTTAGGTTTCCCTCTGTTCTCTCCTATATAGATAGATGAATTTGGAACTCTAAATCCAACATGGTTTGCAGTAGCTCTTTGAAACTTGACAAAATAAAGGAGTTCTCAGATTTGTCTCTATGGTTTGTTTCCTCTTCAAGTAGCCCTAGGCACAGACTGTGGAAAAGCACTTTCATTAAGAGGGGTTGCAAAACTTCTAAGAAATTATGAGTTTTCGAAATACCAGCAAATATTTTTTCACCCAATCTTGATGATACTTGGTGGTAATGATCAGTACACAAATCCCACTTGGCTCACGAAATTTTGTTCTTCGAGTTTGAAGCTTTAGTCTACAGTAGCAGTTTTTATATTTAGGTTTCCCTCTGTTCTCTCCTATATAGATAGATGAATTTGGAACTCTAAATGCAACATGGTTTGTAGTAGCTCTTTGAAACTTGACAAAATAAAGGAGTTCTCAGTTTTGTCTCTATGGTTTGATTCCTCTTCAAGTAGCCCTAGGCACAGACTGTGGAAAGCACTTTCATTGAGAGGGGTTGACAAGCTTCTAAGAATTAACGAGTTTAGGAAATACCAGCAAATATTTTTTCACCCAATCTTGATGATACTTGGTGGTGATGATCAGTACAAAAATCCCACTTGGCTCACCAAATTTTGTTCTTCTAGGTTAAAGCTTTCGTCTACAGTGGCAGTTTTTATATTTAGTTTTCCCTCTGTTCTCTCCTATATAGATAGATGAATTTGGAACTCTAAATTCAACATGGTTTGTAGTAGCTCGTTTAAACTTGACAAAATAAAGGAGTTCTCAGTTTTGTCTCTATGGTTTGTTTCCTCTAAAGTAGCCCTAGGCACAGACTGTTTAAAAGCACTTTCATTGAGAGGGGTTGCCAAGCTTCTAAGAAATTACGAGTTTTCGAAATACCAGCAAATATTTTTCACCCAATCTTGATGATACATGGTGGTAATGATCAGTACACAAATCCCACTTGGCTCACGAAATTTTGTTCTTCGAGTTTGAAGCTTTCGTCTACAGTAGCAGTTTTTATATTTAGGTTTCCCTCTGTTCTCTCCTATATAGGTAGATGAATTTGGAACTCTAAATTCAACATGGTTTGTAGTAGCTCTTTTAAACTTGACAAAATAAAGGAGTTCTCAGTTTTGTCTCTATGGTTTGTATCCTCTTCAAGTAGCCCTAGGCACAGACTGTGGAAAGCATTTTCATTTAGAGGGGTTGCCAAACTTCTAAGAAATAACGAGTTTCCGAAATACCAGCCAATATTTTTTCACCAAATCTTGATGATACTTGGTGGTAATGATCAGTACACAAGTCCCACTTGGCTCACCAAATTTTTTTCTTCTAGGTTGAAGCGTTCTTCGACAGTAGCAGTTTTTATATTTAGGGTTCACTCTGTTCTCTCATATATAGATAGATGAATTTGGAACTTTAAATCCAACATGGTTTGTAGTAGCTCTTTGAAACTTGACACAATAAAGGAGTTCTGAGTTTTCTCTCTATGGTTTGTTTCCTCTTCAAGTAGCCCTAGGCACAGACTGTGGAAAAGCACTTTCATTAAGAGGGGTTGCCAAGCTCTAAGAAATTACGAGTTTTCGAAATACCAGCAAATATTTTTTCACCCAATCTTGATGATACTTGGTGGTAATGATCAGTACACAAATCCCACTTGGCTCACGAAATTTTGTTCTTCGAGTTTGAAGCTTTCCTCTACAGTAGTAGTTTTTATATTTAGGTTTCCCTCTGTTCTCTCCTATATAGATAGATGAATTTGGAACTCTAAATTCAACATGGTTTGTAGTAGCTCTTTGAAACTTGAGAAAATAAAGGAGTTCTCAGTTTTGTCTCTATGGTTTGTTTTCTCTTCAAGTAGCCCCTAGGCACAGACTGTGGAAAGCACTTTCATTGAGAGGGGTTGCCAAGCTTCTACGAAATAACGAGTTTCCGAAATACCAGCCAATTATTTTTTCACCCAATCTTGATAATACTTGGTGGTAATGATCAGTACACAAATCCCACTTGGCTCACCAAATTTTGTTCTTCTAGGTTGAAGCGTTCTTCGACAGTAGCAGTTTTTATATTTAGGGTTCACCCTGTTCTCTCATATATAGATAGATGAATTTGGAACTCTAAATCCAACATGGTTTGTAGTAGCTCTTTGAAACTTGACAAAATAAAGGAGTTCTGAGTTTTCTCTCTATGGTTTGTTTCCTCTTCAATTAGCCCTAGGCACAGACTGTGGAAAGCACTTTCATTGAGAGTGGTTGCCAGGCTTCTAAGATTACAAGTTTCCGAAATACCAGCAAATATTTTTTCACCCAATCTTGATGATACTTGGTGGTAATGATCAGTATACAGATTTCAATTGGCTAACCAAATTTTGTTCTTCTAGGTTGAAGCGTTCGTCTACAGTAGCAGTTTTTATATTTAGGTTTCCCTCTGTTCTCTTCTATATAGATAGATGAATTTGGAACTCTAAAATCCAACATGGTTTGTAGTAGCTCTTTGAAACTTGACAAAATAAAGGAGTTCTCAGTTTTTGTCTCTATGGTTTGTTTCCTCTTCAAGTAGCCCTAGGCACAGACTGTGGAAAAGCACTTTCTTTTGAGATTGGTTGCCAAGCTTCTAAGAATTAACGAGTTTAGGGAAATACCAGCAAATATTTTTTCACCCAATCTTGATGATACTTGGTGGTAATGATCAGTACACAAATCCCACTTGGCTCACCAAATTTTGTTCTTCTAGGTTAAAGCTTTCGTCTACAGTAGCAGTTTTTATATTTTAGTTTCCCTCTGTTCTCTCCTATATAGATAGATGAATTGGATCTCTAAATTCAACATGGTTTGTAGTAGCTCTTTTAAACTTGACAAAATAAAGGAGTTCTCAGTTTTGTCTCTATGGTTTGTTTTCTCTTCAAGTAGCCCTAGGCACAGACTGTGGAAAAGCACTTTCATTGAGAGGGGTTACCAAGCTTCTAAGAAATAACGAGTTTCTGAAATACCAGCAAATATTTTTCACCCAATCTTGATGATACTTGGTGGTAATGATCAGTCACAAATCCCACTTGGCTCACGAAATTTTGTTCTTCTAGTTTGAAGCTTTCGTCTACAGTAGCAGTTTTTATATTTAGGTTTCCCTCTGTTCTCTCCTATATAGATAGATGAATTTGGAACTCTAAATTCAACATGGTTTGTAGTAGCTCTTTGAAACTTGACAAAATAAAGGAGTTCTCAGGTTTTGTCTCTATGGTTTGTTTCCTCTTCTTGTAGCCCTAGGCACAGACTGTGGAAAGCACTTTCATTTAGAGGGTTGCCAAGCTTCTAAGAAATAACGAGTTTCCGAAATACCAGCAAATATTTTTTCACCCAATCTTGATTATACTTGGTGGTAATGATCTGTACACAAGTCACACTTGGCTCACAAAATTTTTTTCTTCTAGGTTGAAGCGTTCGTCGACAGTAGCAGTTCTTATATTTAGGTTTAACTCTGTTCTCTCCTATATAGATAGATGAATTTGGAACTCTAAATCCAACATGGTTTGCAGTAGCTCTTTGAAACTTGACAAAATAAACGAGTTCTCAGATTTGTCTCTATGGTTTGTTTCCTCTTCAAGTAGCCCTAGGCACAGACTGTGGAAAGCACTTTCATTAAGAGGGGTTGCAAAACTTCTAAGAAATTATGAGTTTTCGAAATACCAGCAAATATTTTTTCACCCAATCTTGATGATACTTGGTGGTAATGATCAGTACACAAATCAAACTTGGCTTACGAAATTTTTGTTCTTCGAGTTTGAAGCTTTAGTCTACAGTAGCAGTTTTTATATTAGGTTTCCCTCTGTTCTCTCCTATATAGATAGATGAATTTGGAACTCTAAATTCAACATGTTTGTAGTAGCTCTTTGAAACTTGACAAAATAAAGGAGTTCTCAGTTTTGTCTCTATGGTTTGTTTCCTCTTCAAGTAGCCCTAGGCACAGACTGTGGAAAGCACTTTCATTGAGAGGGGTTGACAAGCTTCTAAGAATTAACGAGTTTAGGAAATACCAGCAAATATTTTTTCACCCAATCTTGATGATACTTGGTGGTGATGATCAGTACACAAATCCCACTTGGCTCAACCAAATTTTGTTCTTCTAGGTTAAAGCTTTTCGTCTACAGTAGCAGTTTTTATATATAGTTTTACCCTCTGTTCTCTCCTATATAGATAGATGAATTT
>NW_027510957.1:0-29566 GCF_048772815.1 Callospermophilus lateralis
GTTCGTCTACAGTAGCAGTTTTTATATTTAGGTTTCCCTCTGTTCTCTCCTATATAGATAGATGAATTTGGAACTCTAAATCCAACATGGTTTCTAGTAGCTCTTTGAAACTTGACAAAATAAAGGAGTTCTCAGTTTTGTCTCTATGGTTTGTTTCCTCTTCAAGTAGCCCTAGGCACAGACTGTGGAAAGCACTTTCATTGAGATGGGTTGCCAAGCTTCTAAGAAATAACGAGTTTCCAAAATACCAGCAAATATTTTTTCACCAATCTTGATGATACTTGGTGGTAATGATCAGTACACAAATCCCACTTGGCTCACCAAATTTTGTTCTTCTAGGTTGAAACGTTGGTCTACAATAGCAGTTTTTATATTTAGGTTTCCCTCTGTTCTCTCCTATATAGATAGATGAATTTGGAACACTAAATCCAACATGGTTTATAGTAGCTCTTTGAAACTTGACAAAATAAAGGAGTTCTCAGTTTTCTCTCTATGGTGTGTTTCCTCTTCAAGTAGCCCTAGGCACAGACTGTGGAAAAGCACTTTCATTGAGAGTGGTTGCCAGGCTTCTAAAGAATTACAAGTTTCCGAAATACCAGCAAATATTTTTTCACCCAATCTTGATGATACTTGGTGGTAATGATCAGTACACAAATCACACTAGGCTCACCAAATTTTGTTCTTCTAGGTTGAAGCGTTCGTCTACAGTAGCTGTTTTTATATTTAGGTTTCTCTCTGTTCTCTCCTATATAGATAGATGAATTTGGAACTCTAAATCCAACATGGATTGTAGTAGCTCTTTGAAACTTGAAAAAAATAAAGGAGTTCTCAGTTTTGTCTCTATGGTTTGTTTCCTCTTCAAGTAGACCTAAGTACACACTGTGGAAAAGCACTTTCATTGAGAGGGGTTGCCATGCTTCTAAGAAATAACGAGTTTCCGAAATACCAGCAAATATTTTTTCACCCAATCTTAATGATACTTGGTGCTAATGATCAGTACACAAATCCCACTTGGCTCACCAAATTTTGTTCTTCTAGTTTGAAGCTTTCGTCTACAGTAGCAGTTTTTATATTTAGGTTTCCTTCTGTTCTCTCCTATATAGATAGATGAATTTGGAACTCTAAATCCAACATGGATTGTAGTAGCTCTTTGAAACTTGACAAAATAAAGGAGTTCTCAGTTTTGTCTCTATGGTTTGTTTCCTCTTCAAGTAGCCCTAGGCATAGACTGTGGAAAAGCACTTTCATTGAGAGGGGTTGCCAAGCTTTTAAGAAATAACGAGTTTTCGAAATACCAGCAAAAAATTTTTCACCCAAACTTGATGATACTTGGTGGTAATGATCAGTACACAGATCCCACTTGGCTCACTAAATTGTGTTCTTCTAGGTTTAAGCCTGTGTCTACTGTAGCAGTTTTTATATTTAGGTTTCAATCTTTTCTCTCATATACAGATAGATGAATTTGGAACTCTAAATCCAACATGGTTTGTAGTAGCTCTTTGAAACTTGACAAAATAAAGGAGTTCTGAGTTTTGTCTCTATGGTTTGTTTCCTCTTCAAGTAGCCCTAGGCACAGACTGTGGAATAGCACTTTCATTGAGAGGGGTTGCCAAGCTTCTAAGAAATAACGAGTTTCCGAAATACCAGCAAATATTTTTTCACCCAATCTTGATGATAGTTGGTGGTAATGATCAGTACACAAATCCCACTTGGCTCACCAAATTTTGTTCTTCTAGGTTGAAGCGTTCGTCTACAGTCGCAGTTTTTATATTTAGGTTTTCCTCTGTTCCCGCCTATATAGATAGATGAATTTGGAACTCTAAATCCAACATGGTTAGTAGTAGCTAGTTGAAACTTGACAAAATAAAGTAGTTCTCCGTTTTGTCTCTATGGTTTGTTTCCTCTTCAAGTAGCCCTAGGCACAGACTGTAGAAAAGCACTTTCATTGAGAGTGGTTGCCAGGCTTCTAAGAAATTACAAGTTTCCGAAATACCAGCAAATATTTTTTCACCCAATCTTGATGATACTTGGTGGTAATGATCAGTACACAAATCACACTAGGCTCACCAAATTTTGTTCTTCTAGGTTGAAGCGTTCGTCTACAGTAGCTGTTTTTATATTTAGGTTTCTCTCTGTTCTCTCCTATATAGATAGATGAATTTGGAACTCTAAATCCAACATGGAGTGTAGTAGCTCTTTGAAACTTGACAAAATAAAGGAGTTCTCAGTTTTGTCTCTATGGTTTGTTTCCTCTTCAAGTAGCCCTAGGCACAGACTGTGGAAAAGCACTTTCATTGAGAGGGGTTGCCAAGCTTTTAAGAAATAACGAGTTTCCGAAATACCAGCAAAAATTTTTTCACCCAATCTTGATGATACTTGGTGGTAATGATCAGTACACAGATATCACTTGGCTCACCAAATTTTGTGCTTCTAGGTTGAAGCGTTCGTCTACAGTAGCAGTTTTTATATTTAGGTTTCACTCTTTTCTCTAATATATAGATAGATGAATTTGGAACTCTAAATACAACATGGTTTGTAGTACCTCTTTGAAACTTGACAAAATAAAGGAGTTCTGAGTTTTGTCTCTATGGTTTGTTTCCTCTTCAAGTAGCCCTAGGCACAGACTGTGGAAAAGCACTTTCATTGAGAGGGGTTTCCAAGCTTCTAAGAAATAATGAGTTTCCGAAATACCAGCAGATATTTTTTCAGCCAATCTTGATGATAGTTGGTGGTAATGATCAGTACACAAATCCCACTTGGCTCACCAAATTTTGTTTTCTAGGTTGAAGCGTTCGTCTACAGTAGCAGTTTTTATATTTAGGTTTCCCTCTGTTCTCTCCTATATAGATAGATGAATTTGGAACTCTAAATCCAACATGGTTTGTAGTAGCTCTTTGAAACTTGACAAAATAAAGGAGTTCTCAGTTTTGTCTCTATGGTTTGTTTCCTCTTCAAGTAGCCCTAGGCACAGACTGTGGAAAAGCACTTTCATTGAGAGGGGTTACCAAGGTTCTAAGAAATTACGAGTTTCCGAAATACCAGCAAATACTTTTTAACCCAATCTTGATGATACTTGGTGGTAATGATCAGTACACAAATCACACTTGGCTCACCAAATTTTGTTCTTCTAGGTTGAAGCGTTCGTCTACAGTAGCTGTTTTTATATTTAGGTTTCTCTCTGGTCTCTCCTATATAGATAGTGAATTTGGAACTTTAAATCCAACATGGATTGTAGTAGCTCTTTGAAACTTGACAAAATAAAGGAGTTCTCAGTTTTGTCTCTATGGTTTGTTTCCTCTTCAAGTACCCCTAGGCACAGACTGTGGAAAAGCACTTTCATTGAGAGGGGTTGCCAAGCTTTTAAGAAATAACGAGTTTCCGAAATACAAGCAAAAATTTTTTCACCCAATCTTGATGATACTTGGTGGTAATGATCAGTACACAGATCCCACTTGGCTCACTAAATTGTGTTCTTCTAGGTTTAAGCCTGCGTCTACAGTAGCAGTTTTTATATTTAGGTTTCACTCTTTTCTCTCCTATATAGATAGATGAATTTGGAACTCTAAATCCAACATGGTTTGTAGTAGCTCTTTGAAACTTGACAAAATAAAGGAGTTCTCAGTTTTGTCTCTATGGTTTGTTTCCTCTTCAAGTAGCCCTAGGCACAGACTGTGGAAAAGCACTTTCATTGAGACGGGTTGCCAAGCTTCTAAGAAATTACGAGTTTCCGAAATACCAGCAAATATTTTTTCACCCAATCTTGATGATACTTGGTGGTAATGATCAGTACACAAATCCCACTTGGCTCACCAAATTTTGTTCTTCTAGGTAGAAGCGTTCGTCTACAGTAGCAGTTTTTATATGTAGGTTTCCCTCTGTTCTCTAATATATAGATAGATGAATTTGGAACTCTAAATCCAACATGGTTTGTAGTAGCTCTTTGAAACTTGACAAAATAAAGGAGTTCTCAGTTTTGTCTCTATGGTTTCTTTCCTCTTCAAGTAGCCCTAGGCACAGACTGTGGAAAGCACTTTCATTGAGATGGGTTGCCAAGCTTCTAAGAAATAACGAGTTTCCAAAATACCAGCAAATATTTTTTCACCCAATCTTGATGATACTTGGTGGTAATGATCAGTACACAAATCCCACTTGGCTCACCAAATTTTGTTCTTCTAGGTTGAAGCGTTCGTCTACAGTCGCAGTTTTTATATTTAGGTTTTCCTCTGTTCCCGCCTATATAGATAGATGAATTTGGAACTCTAAATCCAACATGGTTAGTAGTAGCTAGTTGAAACTTGACAAAATAAAGTAGTTCTCCGTTTTGTCTCTATGGTTTGTTTCCTCTTCAAGTAGCCCTAGGCACAGACTGTAGAAAAGCACTTTCATTGAGAGTGGTTGCCAGGCTTCTAAGAAATTACAAGTTTCCGAAATACCAGCAAATATTTTTTCACCCAATCTTGATGATACTTGGTGGTAATGATCAGTACACAAATCACACTAGGCTCACCAAATTTTGTTCTTCTAGGTTGAAGCGTTCGTCTACAGTAGCTGTTTTTATATTTAGGTTTCTCTCTGTTCTCTCCTATATAGATAGATGAATTTGGAACTCTAAATCCAACATGGAGTGTAGTAGCTCTTTGAAACTTGACAAAATAAAGGAGTTCTCAGTTTTGTCTCTATGGTTTGTTTCCTCTTCAAGTAGCCCTAGGCACAGACTGTGGAAAAGCACTTTCATTGAGAGGGGTTGCCATGCTTCTAAGAAATAACGAGTTTCCGAAATACCAGCAAATATTTTTTCACCCAATCTTAATGATACTTGGTGCTAATGATCAGTACACAAATCCCACTTGGCTCACCAAATTTTGTTCTTCTAGTTTGAAGCTTTCGTCTACAGTAGCAGTTTTTATATTTAGGTTTCCTTCTGTTCTCTCCTATATAGATAGATGAATTTGGAACTCTAAATCCAACATGGATTGTAGTAGCTCTTTGAAACTTGACAAAATAAAGGAGTTCTCAGTTTTGTCTCTATGGTTTGTTTCCTCTTCAAGTAGCCCTAGGCATAGACTGTGGAAAAGCACTTTCATTGAGAGGGGTTGCCAAGCTTTTAAGAAATAACGAGTTTTCGAAATACCAGCAAAAATTTTTTCACCCAAACTTGATGATACTTGGTGGTAATGATCAGTACACAGATCCCACTTGGCTCACTAAATTGTGTTCTTCTAGGTTTAAGCCTGTGTCTACAGTAGCAGTTTTTATATTTAGGTTTCAATCTTTTCTCTCATATACAGATAGATGAATTTGGAACTCTAAATCCAACATGGTTTGTAGTAGCTCTTTGAAACTTGACAAAATAAAGGTGTTCTGAGTTTTGTCTCTATGGTTTGTTTCCTCTTCAAGTAGCCCTAGGCACAGACTGTGGAATAGCACTTTCATTGAGAGGGGTTGCCAAGCTTCTAAGAAATAACGAGTTTCCGAAATACCAGCAAATATTTTTTCACCCAATCTTGATGATACTTGGTGGTAATGATCAGTACACAAATCACACTAGGCTCACCAAATTTTGTTCTTCTAGGTTGAAGCGTTCGTCTACAGTAGCTGTTTTTATATTTAGGTTTCACTCTTTTCTCTAATATATAGATAGATGAATTTGGAACTCTAAATACAACATGGTTTGTAGTACCTCTTTGAAACTTGACAAAATAAAGGAGTTCTGAGTTTTGTCTCTATGGTTTGTTTCCTCTTCAAGTAGCCCTAGGCACAGACTGTGGAAAAGCACTTTCATTGAGAGGGGTTTCCAAGCTTCTAAGAAATAACGAGTTTCCGAAATACCAGCAGATATTTTTTCAGCCAATCTTGATGATTGTTGGTGGTAATGATCAGTACACAAATCCCACTTGGCTCACCAAATTTTGTTTTCTAGGTTGAAGCGTTCGTCTACAGTAGCAGTTTTTATATTTAGGTTTCCCTCTGTTCTCTCCTATATAGATAGATGAATTTGGAACTCTAAATCCAACATGGTTTGTAGTAGCTCTTTGAAACTTGACAAAATAAAGGAGTTCTCAGTTTTGTCTCTATGGTTTGTTTCCTCTTCAAGTAGCCCTAGGCACAGACTGTGGAAAAGCACTTTCATTGAGAGGGGTTACCATGGTTCTAAGATTACGAGTTTCCGAAATACCAGCAAATACTTTTTAACCCAATCTTGATGATACTTGGTGGTAATGATCAGTACACAAATCACACTTGGCTCACCAAATTTTGTTCTTCTAGGTTGAAGCGTTCGTCTACAGTAGCTGTTTTTATATTTAGGTTTCTCTCTGTTCTCTCCTATATAGATAGTGAATTTGGAACTCTAAATCCAACATGGATTGTAGTAGCTCTTTGAAACTTGACAAAATAAAGGAGTTCTCAGTTTTGTCTCTATGGTTTGTTTCCTCTTCAAGTAGCCCTAGGCACAGACTGTGGAAAAGCACTTTCATTGAGAGGGGTTGCCAAGCTTTTAAGAAATAACGAGTTTCCGAAATACCAGCAAAAATTTTTTCACCCAATCTTGATGATACTTGGTGGTAATGATCAGTACACAGATCCCACTTGGCTCACTAAATTGTGTTCTTCTAGGTTTAAGCCTGCGTCTACAGTAGCAGTTTTTATATTTAGGTTTCACTCTTTTCTCTCCTATATAGATAGATGAATTTGGAACTCTAAATCCAACATGGTTTGTAGTAGCTCTTTGAAACTTGACAAAATAAAGGAGTTCTCAGTTTTGTCTCTATGGTTTGTTTCCTCTTCAAGTAGCCCTAGGCACAGAATGTGGAAAAGCACTTTCATTGAGACGGGTTGCCAAGCTTCTAAGAAATTACGAGTTTCCGAAATACCAGCAAATATTTTTTCACCCCATCTTGATGATACTTGGTGGTAATGATCAGTACACAAATCCCACTTGGCTCACCAAATTTTGTTCTTCTAGGTTGAAGCGTTCGTCTACAGTAGCAGTTTTTATATGTAGATTTCCCTCTGTTCTCTCCTATATAGATAGATGAATTTGGAACTCTAAATCCAACATGGTTTGTAGTAGCTCTTTGAAACTTGAGAAAATAAAGGAGTTCTCAGTTTTGTCTCTATGGTTTCTTTCCTCTTCAAGTAGCCCTAGGCACAGACTGTGGAAAGCACTTTCATTGATATGGGTTGCCAAGCTTCTAAGAAATAACGAGTTTCCAAAATACCAGCAAATATTTTTTCACCCAATCTTGATGATACTTGGTGGTAATGATCAGTACACAAATCCCACTTGGCTCACCAAATTTTGTTCTTCTAGGTTGAAACGTTGGTCTACAATAGCAGATTTTATATTTAGGTTTCCCTCTGTTCTCTACTATATAGATAGAAGAATTTGGAACACTAAATCCAACAGGGTTTATAGTAGCTCTTTGAAACTTGACAAAATAAAGGAGTTCTCAGTTTTCTCTCTATGGTTTGTTTCCTCTTCAAGTAGCCCTAGGCACAGACTGTGGAAAAGCACTTTCATTGAGAGGTGTTGCCAAGCTTCTAAGAAATTACGAATTTCCGAAATACCAGCAAATATTTTTTCATCCAATCTTGATGTTACTTGGTCGTAATGATCAGTACACAAATCCCACTTGGCTCACCAAATTTTGTTCTTCTAGGTTGAAGCATTCGTCTACAGTAGCAGTTTTTATATTTAGGTTTCCCTCTGTTCTCTCCTATATAGATAGATGAATTTGGAACACTAAATCCAACAGGGTTTATAGTAGCTCTTTGAAACTTGACAAAATAAAGGAGTTCTCAGTTTTCTCTCTATGGTTTGTTTCCTCTTCAAGTAGCCCTAGGCACAGACTGTGGAAAAGCACTTTCATTGAGAGGGGTTGCCAAGCTTTTAAGAAATAACGAGTTTCCGAAATACCAGCAAAAATTTTTTCACCCAATCTTGATGATACTTGGTGGTAATGATCAGTACACAGATCCCACTTGGCTCACCAAATTTTGTTCTTCTAGGTTGAAGCGTTCGTCTACAGTAGCTGTTTTTATATTTAGGTTTCTCTCTGTTCTCTCCTATATAGATAGATGAATTTGGAACTCTAAATCCAACATGGATTGTAGTAGCTCTTTGAAACTTGACAAAATAAAGGAGTTCTCAGTTTTGTCTCTATGGTTTGTTTCCTCTTCAAGTAGCCCTAGGCACAGACTGTGGAAAAGCACTTTCATTGAGAGGGGTTACCAAGCTTCTAAGAAATTACGAGTTTCCGAAATACCAGCAAATATTTTTTCACCCAATCTTGATGATACTTGGTGGTAATGATCAGTACACAAATCACACTCGGCTCACCAAATTTTGTTCTTCTAGGTTGAAGCGTTCGTCTACAGTAGCAGTTTTTATATTTAGGTTTCCCTCTGTTCTCTCCTATATAGATAGATGAATTTGGAACTCTAAATCCAACATGGTTTCTAGTAGCTCTTTGAAACTTGACAAAATAAAGGAGTTCTCAGTTTTGTCTCTATGGTTTGTTTCCTCTTCAAGTAGCCCTAGGCACAGACTGTGGAAAGCACTTTCATTGAGATGGGTTGCCAAGCTTCTAAGAAATAACGAGTTTCCAAAATACCAGCAAATATTTTTTCACCAATCTTGATGATACTTGGTGGTAATGATCAGTACACAAATCCCACTTGGCTCACCAAATTTTGTTCTTCTAGGTTGAAACGTTGGTCTACAATAGCAGTTTTTATATTTAGGTTTCCCTCTGTTCTCTCCTATATAGATAGATGAATTTGGAACACTAAATCCAACATGGTTTATAGTAGCTCTTTGAAACTTGACAAAATAAAGGAGTTCTCAGTTTTCTCTCTATGGTGTGTTTCCTCTTCAAGTAGCCCTAGGCACAGACTGTGGAAAAGCACTTTCATTGAGAGTGGTTGCCAGGCTTCTAAAGAATTACAAGTTTCCGAAATACCAGCAAATATTTTTTCACCCAATCTTGATGATACTTGGTGGTAATGATCAGTACACAAATCACACTAGGCTCACCAAATTTTGTTCTTCTAGGTTGAAGCGTTCGTCTACAGTAGCTGTTTTTATATTTAGGTTTCTCTCTGTTCTCTCCTATATAGATAGATGAATTTGGAACTCTAAATCCAACATGGATTGTAGTAGCTCTTTGAAACTTGAAAAAAATAAAGGAGTTCTCAGTTTTGTCTCTATGGTTTGTTTCCTCTTCAAGTAGACCTAAGTACACACTGTGGAAAAGCACTTTCATTGAGAGGGGTTGCCATGCTTCTAAGAAATAACGAGTTTCCGAAATACCAGCAAATATTTTTTCACCCAATCTTAATGATACTTGGTGCTAATGATCAGTACACAAATCCCACTTGGCTCACCAAATTTTGTTCTTCTAGTTTGAAGCTTTCGTCTACAGTAGCAGTTTTTATATTTAGGTTTCCTTCTGTTCTCTCCTATATAGATAGATGAATTTGGAACTCTAAATCCAACATGGATTGTAGTAGCTCTTTGAAACTTGACAAAATAAAGGAGTTCTCAGTTTTGTCTCTATGGTTTGTTTCCTCTTCAAGTAGCCCTAGGCATAGACTGTGGAAAAGCACTTTCATTGAGAGGGGTTGCCAAGCTTTTAAGAAATAACGAGTTTTCGAAATACCAGCAAAAAATTTTTCACCCAAACTTGATGATACTTGGTGGTAATGATCAGTACACAGATCCCACTTGGCTCACTAAATTGTGTTCTTCTAGGTTTAAGCCTGTGTCTACTGTAGCAGTTTTTATATTTAGGTTTCAATCTTTTCTCTCATATACAGATAGATGAATTTGGAACTCTAAATCCAACATGGTTTGTAGTAGCTCTTTGAAACTTGACAAAATAAAGGAGTTCTGAGTTTTGTCTCTATGGTTTGTTTCCTCTTCAAGTAGCCCTAGGCACAGACTGTGGAATAGCACTTTCATTGAGAGGGGTTGCCAAGCTTCTAAGAAATAACGAGTTTCCGAAATACCAGCAAATATTTTTTCACCCAATCTTGATGATAGTTGGTGGTAATGATCAGTACACAAATCCCACTTGGCTCACCAAATTTTGTTCTTCTAGGTTGAAGCGTTCGTCTACAGTCGCAGTTTTTATATTTAGGTTTTCCTCTGTTCCCGCCTATATAGATAGATGAATTTGGAACTCTAAATCCAACATGGTTAGTAGTAGCTAGTTGAAACTTGACAAAATAAAGTAGTTCTCCGTTTTGTCTCTATGGTTTGTTTCCTCTTCAAGTAGCCCTAGGCACAGACTGTAGAAAAGCACTTTCATTGAGAGTGGTTGCCAGGCTTCTAAGAAATTACAAGTTTCCGAAATACCAGCAAATATTTTTTCACCCAATCTTGATGATACTTGGTGGTAATGATCAGTACACAAATCACACTAGGCTCACCAAATTTTGTTCTTCTAGGTTGAAGCGTTCGTCTACAGTAGCTGTTTTTATATTTAGGTTTCTCTCTGTTCTCTCCTATATAGATAGATGAATTTGGAACTCTAAATCCAACATGGAGTGTAGTAGCTCTTTGAAACTTGACAAAATAAAGGAGTTCTCAGTTTTGTCTCTATGGTTTGTTTCCTCTTCAAGTAGCCCTAGGCACAGACTGTGGAAAAGCACTTTCATTGAGAGGGGTTGCCAAGCTTTTAAGAAATAACGAGTTTCCGAAATACCAGCAAAAATTTTTTCACCCAATCTTGATGATACTTGGTGGTAATGATCAGTACACAGATATCACTTGGCTCACCAAATTTTGTGCTTCTAGGTTGAAGCGTTCGTCTACAGTAGCAGTTTTTATATTTAGGTTTCACTCTTTTCTCTAATATATAGATAGATGAATTTGGAACTCTAAATACAACATGGTTTGTAGTACCTCTTTGAAACTTGACAAAATAAAGGAGTTCTGAGTTTTGTCTCTATGGTTTGTTTCCTCTTCAAGTAGCCCTAGGCACAGACTGTGGAAAAGCACTTTCATTGAGAGGGGTTTCCAAGCTTCTAAGAAATAATGAGTTTCCGAAATACCAGCAGATATTTTTTCAGCCAATCTTGATGATAGTTGGTGGTAATGATCAGTACACAAATCCCACTTGGCTCACCAAATTTTGTTTTCTAGGTTGAAGCGTTCGTCTACAGTAGCAGTTTTTATATTTAGGTTTCCCTCTGTTCTCTCCTATATAGATAGATGAATTTGGAACTCTAAATCCAACATGGTTTGTAGTAGCTCTTTGAAACTTGACAAAATAAAGGAGTTCTCAGTTTTGTCTCTATGGTTTGTTTCCTCTTCAAGTAGCCCTAGGCACAGACTGTGGAAAAGCACTTTCATTGAGAGGGGTTACCAAGGTTCTAAGAAATTACGAGTTTCCGAAATACCAGCAAATACTTTTTAACCCAATCTTGATGATACTTGGTGGTAATGATCAGTACACAAATCACACTTGGCTCACCAAATTTTGTTCTTCTAGGTTGAAGCGTTCGTCTACAGTAGCTGTTTTTATATTTAGGTTTCTCTCTGGTCTCTCCTATATAGATAGTGAATTTGGAACTTTAAATCCAACATGGATTGTAGTAGCTCTTTGAAACTTGACAAAATAAAGGAGTTCTCAGTTTTGTCTCTATGGTTTGTTTCCTCTTCAAGTACCCCTAGGCACAGACTGTGGAAAAGCACTTTCATTGAGAGGGGTTGCCAAGCTTTTAAGAAATAACGAGTTTCCGAAATACAAGCAAAAATTTTTTCACCCAATCTTGATGATACTTGGTGGTAATGATCAGTACACAGATCCCACTTGGCTCACTAAATTGTGTTCTTCTAGGTTTAAGCCTGCGTCTACAGTAGCAGTTTTTATATTTAGGTTTCACTCTTTTCTCTCCTATATAGATAGATGAATTTGGAACTCTAAATCCAACATGGTTTGTAGTAGCTCTTTGAAACTTGACAAAATAAAGGAGTTCTCAGTTTTGTCTCTATGGTTTGTTTCCTCTTCAAGTAGCCCTAGGCACAGACTGTGGAAAAGCACTTTCATTGAGACGGGTTGCCAAGCTTCTAAGAAATTACGAGTTTCCGAAATACCAGCAAATATTTTTTCACCCAATCTTGATGATACTTGGTGGTAATGATCAGTACACAAATCCCACTTGGCTCACCAAATTTTGTTCTTCTAGGTAGAAGCGTTCGTCTACAGTAGCAGTTTTTATATGTAGGTTTCCCTCTGTTCTCTAATATATAGATAGATGAATTTGGAACTCTAAATCCAACATGGTTTGTAGTAGCTCTTTGAAACTTGACAAAATAAAGGAGTTCTCAGTTTTGTCTCTATGGTTTCTTTCCTCTTCAAGTAGCCCTAGGCACAGACTGTGGAAAGCACTTTCATTGAGATGGGTTGCCAAGCTTCTAAGAAATAACGAGTTTCCAAAATACCAGCAAATATTTTTTCACCCAATCTTGATGATACTTGGTGGTAATGATCAGTACACAAATCCCACTTGGCTCACCAAATTTTGTTCTTCTAGGTTGAAGCGTTCGTCTACAGTCGCAGTTTTTATATTTAGGTTTTCCTCTGTTCCCGCCTATATAGATAGATGAATTTGGAACTCTAAATCCAACATGGTTAGTAGTAGCTAGTTGAAACTTGACAAAATAAAGTAGTTCTCCGTTTTGTCTCTATGGTTTGTTTCCTCTTCAAGTAGCCCTAGGCACAGACTGTAGAAAAGCACTTTCATTGAGAGTGGTTGCCAGGCTTCTAAGAAATTACAAGTTTCCGAAATACCAGCAAATATTTTTTCACCCAATCTTGATGATACTTGGTGGTAATGATCAGTACACAAATCACACTAGGCTCACCAAATTTTGTTCTTCTAGGTTGAAGCGTTCGTCTACAGTAGCTGTTTTTATATTTAGGTTTCTCTCTGTTCTCTCCTATATAGATAGATGAATTTGGAACTCTAAATCCAACATGGAGTGTAGTAGCTCTTTGAAACTTGACAAAATAAAGGAGTTCTCAGTTTTGTCTCTATGGTTTGTTTCCTCTTCAAGTAGCCCTAGGCACAGACTGTGGAAAAGCACTTTCATTGAGAGGGGTTGCCAAGCTTTTAAGAAATAACGAGTTTCCGAAATACCAGCAAAAATTTTTTCACCCAATCTTGATGATACTTGGTGGTAATGATCAGTACACAGATATCACTTGGCTCACCAAATTTTGTGCTTCTAGGTTGAAGCGTTCGTCTACAGTAGCAGTTTTTATATTTAGGTTTCACTCTTTTCTCTAATATATAGATAGATGAATTTGGAACTCTAAATACAACATTGTTTGTAGTACCTCTTTGAAACTTGACAAAATAAAGGAGTTCTGAGTTTTGTCTCTATGGTTTGTTTCCTCTTCAAGTAGCCCTAGGCACAGACTGTGGAAAAGCACTTTCATTGAGAGGGGTTTCCAAACTTCTAAGAAATAACGAGTTTCCGAAATACCAGCAGATATTTTTTCAGCCAATCTTGATGATAGTTGGTGGTAATGATCAGTACACAAATCCCACTTGGCTCACCAAATTTTGTTTTCTAGGTTGAAGCGTTCGTCTACAGTAGCAGTTTTTATATTTAGGTTTCCCTCTGTTCTCTCCTATATAGATAGATGAATTTGGAACTCTAAATCCAACATGGTTTGTAGTAGCTCTTTGAAACTTGACAAAATAAAGGAGTTCTCAGTTTTGTCTCTATGGTTTGTTTCCTCTTCAAGTAGCCCTAGGCACAGACTGTGGAAAAGCACTTTCATTGAGAGGGGTTACCAAGGTTCTAAGAAATTACGAGTTTCCGAAATACCAGCAAATACTTTTTAACCCAATCTTGATGATACTTGGTGGTAATGATCAGTACACAAATCACACTTGGCTCACCAAATTTTGTTCTTCTAGGTTGAAGCGTTCGTCTACAGTAGCTGTTTTTATATTTAGGTTTCTCTCTGGTCTCTCCTATATAGATAGTGAATTTGGAACTTTAAATCCAACATGGATTGTAGTAGCTCTTTGAAACTTGACAAAATAAAGGAGTTCTCAGTTTTGTCTCTATGGTTTGTTTCCTCTTCAAGTACCCCTAGGCACAGACTGTGGAAAAGCACTTTCATTGAGAGGGGTTGCCAAGCTTTTAAGAAATAACGAGTTTCCGAAATACAAGCAAAAATTTTTTCACCCAATCTTGATGATACTTGGTGGTAATGATCAGTACACAGATCCCACATGGCTCACTAAATTGTGTTCTTCTAGGTTTAAGCCTGCGTCTACAGTAGCAGTTTTTATATTTAGGTTTCACTCTTTTCTCTCCTATATAGATAGATGAATTTGGAACTCTAAATCCAACATGGTTTGTAGTAGCTCTTTGAAACTTGACAAAATAAAGGAGTTCTCAGTTTTCTCTCTATGGTGTGTTTCCTCTTCAAGTAGCCCTAGGCACAGACTGTGGAAAAGCACTTTCATTGAGAGTGGTTGCCAGGCTTCTAAAGAATTACAAGTTTCCGAAATACCAGCAAATATTTTTTCACCCAATCTTGATGATACTTGGTGGTAATGATCAGTACACAAATCACACTAGGCTCACCAAATTTTGTTCTTCTAGGTTGAAGCGTTCGTCTACAGTAGCTGTTTTTATATTTAGGTTTCTCTCTGTTCTCTCCTATATAGATAGATGAATTTGGAACTCTAAATCCAACATGGATTGTAGTAGCTCTTTGAAACTTGAAAAAAATAAAGGAGTTCTCAGTTTTGTCTCTATGGTTTGTTTCCTCTTCAAGTAGACCTAAGTACACACTGTGGAAAAGCACTTTCATTGAGAGGGGTTGCCATGCTTCTAAGAAATAACGAGTTTCCGAAATACCAGCAAATATTTTTTCACCCAATCTTAATGATACTTGGTGCTAATGATCAGTACACAAATCCCACTTGGCTCACCAAATTTTGTTCTTCTAGTTTGAAGCTTTCGTCTACAGTAGCAGTTTTTATATTTAGGTTTCCTTCTGTTCTCTCCTATATAGATAGATGAATTTGGAACTCTAACCAACATGGATTGTAGTAGCTCTTTGAAACTTGACAAAATAAAGGAGTTCTCAGTTTTGTCTCTATGGTTTGTTTCCTCTTCAAGTAGCCCTAGGCCATAGACTGTGGAAAAGCACTTTCATTGAGAGGGGTTGCCAAGCTTTTAAGAAATAACGAGTTTTCGAAATACCAGCAAAAAATTTTTCACCCAAACTTGATGATACTTGGTGGTAATGATCAGTACACAGATCCCACTTGGCTCACTAAATTGTGTTCTTCTAGGTTTAAGCCTGTGTCTACTGTAGCAGTTTTTATATTTAGGTTTCAATCTTTTCTCTCATATACAGATAGATGAATTTGGAACTCTAAATCCAACATGGTTTGTAGTAGCTCTTTGAAACTTGACAAAATAAAGGAGTTCTGAGTTTGTCTCTATGGTTTGTTTCCTCTTCAAGTAGCCCTAGGCACAGACTGTGGAATAGCACTTTCATTGAGAGGGGTTGCCAAGCTTCTAAGAAATAACGAGTTTCCGAAATACCAGCAAATATTTTTTCACCCATCTTGATGATACTTGGTGGTAATGATCAGTACACAAATCCCACTTGGCTCACCAAATTTTGTTCTTCTAGGTTGAAGCGTTCGTCTACAGTCGCAGTTTTTATATTTAGTTTTCCTCTGTTCCCGCCTATATAGATAGATGAATTTGGAACTCTAAATCCAACATGGTTAGTAGTAGCTAGTTGAAACTTGACAAAATAAAGTAGTTCTCCGTTTTGTCTCTATGGTTTGTTTCCTCTTCAAGTAGCCCTAGGCACAGACTGTAGAAAAGCACTTTCATTGAGAGTGGTTGCCAGGCTTCTAAGAAATTACAAGTTTCCGAAATACCAGCAAATATTTTTTCACCCAATCTTGATGATACTTGGTGGTAATGATCAGTACACAAATCACACTAGGCTCACCAAATTTTGTTCTTCTAGGTTGAAGCGTTCGTCTACAGTAGCTGTTTTTATATTTAGGTTTCTCTCTGTTCTCTCCTATATAGATAGATGAATTTGGAACTCTAAATCCAACATGGAGTGTAGTAGCTCTTTGAAACTTGACAAAATAAAGGAGTTCTCAGTTTTGTCTCTATGGTTTGTTTCCTCTTCAAGTAGCCCTAGGCACAGACTGTGGAAAAGCACTTTCATTGAGAGGGGTTGCCAAGCTTTTAAGAAATAACGAGTTTCCGAAATACCAGCAAAAATTTTTTCACCCAATCTTGATGATACTTGGTGGTAATGATCAGTACACAGATATCACTTGGCTCACCAAATTTTGTGCTTCTAGGTTGAAGCGTTCGTCTACAGTAGCAGTTTTTATATTTAGGTTTCACTCTTTTCTCTAATATATAGATAGATGAATTTGGAACTCTAAATACAACATGGTTTGTAGTACCTCTTTGAAACTTGACAAAATAAAGGAGTTCTGAGTTTTGTCTCTATGGTTTGTTTCCTCTTCAAGTAGCCCTAGGCACAGACTGTGGAAAAGCACTTTCATTGAGAGGGGTTTCCAAGCTTCTAAGAAATAATGAGTTTCCGAAATACCAGCAGATATTTTTTCAGCCAATCTTGATGATAGTTGGTGGTAATGATCAGTACACAAATCCCACTTGGCTCACCAAATTTTGTTTTCTAGGTTGAAGCGTTCGTCTACAGTAGCAGTTTTTATATTTAGGTTTCCCTCTGTTCTCTCCTATATAGATAGATGAATTTGGAACTCTAAATCCAACATGGTTTGTAGTAGCTCTTTGAAACTTGACAAAATAAAGGAGTTCTCAGTTTTGTCTCTATGGTTTGTTTCCTCTTCAAGTAGCCCTAGGCACAGACTGTGGAAAAGCACTTTCATTGAGAGGGGTTACCAAGGTTCTAAGAAATTACGAGTTTCCGAAATACCAGCAAATACTTTTTAACCCAATCTTGATGATACTTGGTGGTAATGATCAGTACACAAATCACACTTGGCTCACCAAATTTTGTTCTTCTAGGTTGAAGCGTTCGTCTACAGTAGCTGTTTTTATATTTAGGTTTCTCTCTGGTCTCTCCTATATAGATAGTGAATTTGGAACTTTAAATCCAACATGGATTGTAGTAGCTCTTTGAAACTTGACAAAATAAAGGAGTTCTCAGTTTTGTCTCTATGGTTTGTTTCCTCTTCAAGTACCCCTAGGCACAGACTGTGGAAAAGCACTTTCATTGAGAGGGGTTGCCAAGCTTTTAAGAAATAACGAGTTTCCGAAATACAAGCAAAAATTTTTTCACCCAATCTTGATGATACTTGGTGGTAATGATCAGTACACAGATCCCACTTGGCTCACTAAATTGTGTTCTTCTAGGTTTAAGCCTGCGTCTACAGTAGCAGTTTTTATATTTAGGTTTCACTCTTTTCTCTCCTATATAGATAGATGAATTTGGAACTCTAAATCCAACATGGTTTGTAGTAGCTCTTTGAAACTTGACAAAATAAAGGAGTTCTCAGTTTTGTCTCTATGGTTTGTTTCCTCTTCAAGTAGCCCTAGGCACAGACTGTGGAAAAGCACTTTCATTGAGACGGGTTGCCAAGCTTCTAAGAAATTACGAGTTTCCGAAATACCAGCAAATATTTTTTCACCCAATCTTGATGATACTTGGTGGTAATGATCAGTACACAAATCCCACTTGGCTCACCAAATTTTGTTCTTCTAGGTAGAAGCGTTCGTCTACAGTAGCAGTTTTTATATGTAGGTTTCCCTCTGTTCTCTAATATATAGATAGATGAATTTGGAACTCTAAATCCAACATGGTTTGTAGTAGCTCTTTGAAACTTGACAAAATAAAGGAGTTCTCAGTTTTGTCTCTATGGTTTCTTTCCTCTTCAAGTAGCCCTAGGCACAGACTGTGGAAAGCACTTTCATTGAGATGGGTTGCCAAGCTTCTAAGAAATAACGAGTTTCCAAAATACCAGCAAATATTTTTTCACCCAATCTTGATGATACTTGGTGGTAATGATCAGTACACAAATCCCACTTGGCTCACCAAATTTTGTTCTTCTAGGTTGAAGCGTTCGTCTACAGTCGCAGTTTTTATATTTAGGTTTTCCTCTGTTCCCGCCTATATAGATAGATGAATTTGGAACTCTAAATCCAACATGGTTAGTAGTAGCTAGTTGAAACTTGACAAAATAAAGTAGTTCTCCGTTTTGTCTCTATGGTTTGTTTCCTCTTCAAGTAGCCCTAGGCACAGACTGTAGAAAAGCACTTTCATTGAGAGTGGTTGCCAGGCTTCTAAGAAATTACAAGTTTCCGAAATACCAGCAAATATTTTTTCACCCAATCTTGATGATACTTGGTGGTAATGATCAGTACACAAATCACACTAGGCTCACCAAATTTTGTTCTTCTAGGTTGAAGCGTTCGTCTACAGTAGCTGTTTTTATATTTAGGTTTCTCTCTGTTCTCTCCTATATAGATAGATGAATTTGGAACTCTAAATCCAACATGGAGTGTAGTAGCTCTTTGAAACTTGACAAAATAAAGGAGTTCTCAGTTTTGTCTCTATGGTTTGTTTCCTCTTCAAGTAGCCCTAGGCACAGACTGTGGAAAAGCACTTTCATTGAGAGGGGTTGCCAAGCTTTTAAGAAATAACGAGTTTCCGAAATACCAGCAAAAATTTTTTCACCCAATCTTGATGATACTTGGTGGTAATGATCAGTACACAGATATCACTTGGCTCACCAAATTTTGTGCTTCTAGGTTGAAGCGTTCGTCTACAGTAGCAGTTTTTATATTTAGGTTTCACTCTTTTCTCTAATATATAGATAGATGAATTTGGAACTCTAAATACAACATGGTTTGTAGTACCTCTTTGAAACTTGACAAAATAAAGGAGTTCTGAGTTTTGTCTCTATGGTTTGTTTCCTCTTCAAGTAGCCCTAGGCACAGACTGTGGAAAAGCACTTTCATTCAGAGGGGTTTCCAAACTTCTAAGAAATAACGAGTTTCCGAAATACCAGCAGATATTTTTTCAGCCAATCTTGATGATAGTTGGTGGTAATGATCAGTACACAAATCCCACTTGGCTCACCAAATTTTGTTTTCTAGGTTGAAGCGTTCGTCTACAGTAGCAGTTTTTATATTTAGGTTTCCCTCTGTTCTCTCCTATATAGATAGATGAATTTGGAACTCTAAATCCAACATGGTTTGTAGTAGCTCTTTGAAACTTGACAAAATAAAGGAGTTCTCAGTTTTGTCTCTATGGTTTGTTTCCTCTTCAAGTAGCCCTAGGCACAGACTGTGGAAAAGCACTTTCATTGAGAGGGGTTACCAAGGTTCTAAGAAATTACGAGTTTCCGAAATACCAGCAAATACTTTTTAACCCAATCTTGATGATACTTGGTGGTAATGATCAGTACACAAATCACACTTGGCTCACCAAATTTTGTTCTTCTAGGTTGAAGCGTTCGTCTACAGTAGCTGTTTTTATATTTAGGTTTCTCTCTGGTCTCTCCTATATAGATAGTGAATTGGAACTTTAAATCCAACATGGATTGTAGTAGCTCTTTGAAACTTGACAAAATAAAGGAGTTCTCAGTTTTGTCTCTATGGTTTGTTTCCTCTTCAAGTACCCCTAGGCACAGACTGTGGAAAAGCACTTTCATTGAGAGGGGTTGCCAAGCTTTTAAGAAATAACGAGTTTCCGAAATACAAGCAACAATTTTTTCACCCAATCTTGATGATACTTGGTGGTAATGATCAGTACACAGATCCCACATGGCTCACTAAATTGTGTTCTTCTAGGTTTAAGCCTGCGTCTACAGTAGCAGTTTTTATATTTAGGTTTCACTCTTTTCTCTCCTATATAGATAGATGAATTTGGAACTCTAAATCCAACATGGTTTGTAGTAGCTCTTTGAAACTTGACAAAATAAAGGAGTTCTCAGTTTTGTCTCTATGGTTTGTTTCCTCTTCAAGTAGCCCTAGGCACAGACTGTGGAAAAGCACTTTCATTGAGACGGGTTGCCAAGCTTCTAAGAAATTACGAGTTTCCGAAATACCAGCAATATTTTTTCACCCAATCTTGATGATACTTGGTGGTAATGATCAGTACACAAATCCCACTTGGCTCACCAAATTTTGTTCTTCTAGGTTGAAGCGTTCGTCTACAGTAGCAGTTTTTATATGTAGGTTTCCCTCTGTTCTCTAATATATAGATAGATGAATTTGGAACTCTAAATCCAACATGGTTTGTAGTAGCTCTTTGAAACTTGACAAAATAAAGGAGTTCTCAGTTTTGTCTCTATGGTTTCTTTCCTCTTCAAGTAGCCCTAGGCACAGACTGTGGAAAGCACTTTCATTGAGATGGGGTTGCCAAGCTTCTAAGAAATAACGAGTTTCCAAAATACCAGCAAATATTTTTTCACCCAATCTTGATGATACTTGGTGGTAATGATCAGTACACAAATCCCACTTGGCTCACCAAATTTTGTTCTTCTAGGTTGAAACGTTGGTCTACAATAGCAGATTTTATATTTAGGTTTCCCTCTGTTCTCTCCTATATAGATAGAAGAATTTGGAACACTAAATCCAACAGGGTTTATAGTAGCTCTTTGAAACTTGACAAAATAAAGGAGTTCTCAGTTTTCTCTCTATGGTTTGTTTCCTCTTCAAGTAGCCCTAGGCACAGACTGTGGAAAAGCACTTTCATTGAGAGGTGTTGCCAAGCTTCTAAGAAATTACGAATTTCCGAAATACCAGCAATATTTTTTCATCCAATCTTGATGTTACTTGGTCGTAATGATCAGTACACAAATCCCACTTGGCTCACCAAATTTTGTTCTTCTAGGTTGAAGCGTTCGTCTACAGTAGCAGTTTTTATATTTAGGTTTCCCTCTGTTCTCTCCTATATAGATAGATGAATTTGGAACACTAAATCCAACAGGGTTTATAGTAGCTCTTTCAAACTTGACAAAATAAAGGAGTTCTCAGTTTTCTCTCTATGGTTTGTTTCCTCTTCAAGTAGCCCTAGGCACAGACTGTGGAAAAGCACTTTCATTGAGAGGGGTTGCCAAGCTTTTAAGAAATAACGACTTTCCGAAATATCAGCAAAAATTTTTTCACCCAATCTTGATGATACTTGGTGGTAATGATCAGTACACAGATCCCACTTGGCTCACCAAATTTTGTTCTTCTAGGTTGAAGCGTTCGTCTACAGTAGCAGTTTTTATATTTAGGTTTCACTCTTTTCTCTAATATATAGATAGATGAATTTGGAACTCTAAATACAACATGGTTTGTAGTACCTCTTTGAAACTTGATAAAATAAAGGAGTTCTGAGTTTTGTCTCTATGGTTTGTTTCCTCTTCAAGTAGCCCTAGGCACAGACTGTGGAAAAGCACTTTCATTGAGAGGGGTTTCCAAGCTTCTAAGAAATAACGAGTTTCCGTAATACCAGCAAATATTTTTTCAGCCAATCTTGATGATAGTTGGTGGTAATGATCAGTACACAAATCCCACTTGGCTCACCAAATTTTGTTTTCCAGGTTGAAGCGTTCGTCTACAGTAGCAGTTTTTATATTTAGGTTTCCCTCTGTTCTCTCCTATATAGATAGATGAATTTGGAACTCTAAATCCAACATGGTTTGTAGTAGCTCTTGGAAACTTGACAAAATAAAGGAGTTCTCAGTTTTGTCTCTATGGTTTGTTTCCTCTTCAAGTAGCCCTAGGCACAGACTGTGGAAAAGCACTTTCATTGAGAGGGGTTGCCAAGCTTGTAAGAAATTACGAGTTTCCGAAATACCAGCAAATATTTTTTCACCCAATCTTGATGATACTTGGTGGTATTGATCAGTACACAAATCCCACTTGGCTCACCAAATTTTGTTCTTCTAGGTTGAAGCGTTCGTCTACAGTAGCAGTTTTTATATTTAGGTTTCCCTCTGTTCTCTCCTATATAGATAGATGAATTTGGAACTCTAAATCCAACATGGTTTGTAGTAGCTCTTTGAAACTTGACAAAATAAAGGAGTTCTCAGTTTTGTCTCTATGGTTTGTTTCCTCTTCAAGTAGCCCTAGGCACAGACTGTGGAAAGCACTTTCATTTAGATGGGTTGCCAAGCTTCTAAGAAATAACAAGTTTCCAAAATACCAGCAAATATTTTTTCACCCAATCTTGATGATACTTGGTGGTAATGATCAGTACACAAATCCCACTTGGCTCACCAAATTTTGTTCTTCTAAGTTGAAACGTTGCTCTACAATAGCAGTTTTTATATTTAGGTTTCCCTCTGTTCTCTCCTAAATAGATAGAAGAATTTGGATCACTAAATCCAACAGGGTTTATAGTAGCTCTTTGAAACTTGACAAAATAAAGGAGTTCTCAGTTTTCTCTCTATGATTTGTTTCCTCTTCAAGTAGCCCTAGGCACAGACTGTGGAAAAGCACGTTCATTGAGAGTGGTTGCCAGGCTTCTAAGAAATTACAAGTTTCCGAAATACCAGCAAAAATTTTTTCACCCAATCTTGAAGATTCTTGGTGGTAATGATCAGTACACAGATCCCACTAGGCTCACCAAATTTTGTTCTTGTAGGTTGAAGCGTTCGTCTACAGTAGCTGTTTTTATATTTAGGTTTCTCTCTGTTCTCTCCTATATAGATAGATGAATTTGGAACTCTAAATCCAACATGGTTTGTAGTAGCTCTTTGAAACTTGACAAAATAAAGGAGTTCTCACTTTTGTCTCTATGGTTTGTTTCCTCTTCAAGTAGCCATAGGCACAGACTTCGGAATAGCACTTTCATTGAGAGGGGTTGCCAAGCTTCTAAGAAATAACGAGTTTCCGAAATACCAGCAAATATTTTTTCACCCAATCTTGATGATAGTTGGTGGTAATGATCAGTACACAAATCCCACTTCCCTCACCAAATTTTGTTCTTCTATGTTGAAGCGTTTGTCTACAGTCGCAGTTTTTATATTTAGGTTTCCCTCTGTTCCCTCCTATATAGATAGATGAATTTGGAACTTTAAATCCAACATGGTTTGTAGTAGCTGGTTGAAACTTGACAAAATAAAGTAGTTCTCCTTTTGTCTCTATGGTTTGTTTCCTCTTCAAATAGCCCTAGGCATAGACTGTGGAAAAGCACTTTCATTGAGAGGTGTTGCCAAGCTTCTAAGAAATTACGAATTTCCGAAATACCAGCAAATATTTTTTCATCCAATCTTGATGTTACTTGGTGGTAATGATCAGTACACAAATCCCACTTGGCACACCAAATTTTGTTCTTCTAGGTTGAAGCGTTCGTCTACAGTAGCAGTTTTTATATTTAGGTTTCTCTCTGTTCTCTAATATATAGATAGATGAATTTGGAACTCTAAATCCAACATGGTTTGTAGTAGCTCTTTGAAACTTGACAAAATAAAGGAGTTCTCAGTTTTGTCTCTATGGTTTGTTTCCTCTTCAAGTAGCCCTAGGCACAGACTGTGGAAAAGCACTTTCATTGAGACGGGTTGCCAAGCTTATAAGAAATTACGATTTTCAGAAATACCAGCAAATATTTTTTCACCCAATCTAGATGATACTTGGTGGTAATGATCAGTACACAAATCCGAGTTGGCTCACCAAATTTTGTTCTTCTAGGTTGAAGCGTTCGTCTACAGTAGCAGTTTTTATATGTAGGTTTCCCTCTGTTCTCTCCTATATAGATAGATGAATTTTAACTCTAAATCCAACATGGTTTGTAGTAGCTCTTTGAAACTTGACAAAATGAAGGAGTTCTGAGTTTTGTCTCTATGGTTTGTTTCCTCTTCAAGTACCCCTAGGCACAGACTGTGGAAAAGCACTTTCATTGAGAGGGGTTTCCAAGCTTCTAAGAAATAACGAGTTTCCGAAATACCAGCAGATATTTTTTCAGCCAATCTTGATGATAGTTGGTGGTAATGATCAGTACACAAATCCCACTTGGCTCACCAAATTTTGTGTTCTAGGTTGAAGCGTTCGTCTACAGTAGCTGTTTTTATATTTAGGTTTCTCTCTGGTCTCTCCTATATAGATAGTGAATTTGGAACTTTAAATCCAACATGGATTGTAGTAGCTCTTTGAAACTTGACAAAATAAAGGAGTTCTCAGTTTTGTCTCTATGGTTTGTTTCCTCTTCAAGTACCCCTAGGCACAGACTGTGGAAAAGCACTTTCATTGAGAGGGGTTGCCAAGCTTTTAAGAAATAACGAGTTTCCGAAATACAAGCAAAAATTTTTTCACCCAATCTTGATGATACTTGGTGGTAATGATCAGTACACAGATCCCACTTGGCTCACTAAATTGTGTTCTTCTAGGTTTAAGCCTGCGTCTACAGTAGCAGTTTTTATATTTAGGTTTCACTCTTTTCTCTCCTATATAGATAGATGAATTTGGAACTCTAAATCCAACATGGTTTGTAGTAGCTCTTTGAAACTTGACAAAATAAAGGAGTTCTCAGTTTTGTCTCTATGGTTTGTTTCCTCTTCAAGTAGCCCTAGGCACAGACTGTGGAAAAGCACTTTCATTGAGACGGGTTGCCAAGCTTCTAAGAAATTACGAGTTTCCGAAATACCAGCAAATATTTTTTCACCCAATCTTGATGATACTTGGTGGTAATGATCAGTACACAAATCCCACTTGGCTCACCAAATTTTGTTCTTCTAGGTTGAAGCGTTCGTCTACAGTAGCAGTTTTTATATGTAGGTTTCCCTCTGTTCTCTAATATATAGATAGATGAATTTGGAACTCTAAATCCAACATGGTTTGTAGTAGCTCTTTGAAACTTGACAAAATAAAGGAGTTCTCAGTTTTGTCTCTATGGTTTCTTTCCTCTTCAAGTAGCCCTAGGCACAGACTGTGGAAAGCACTTTCATTGAGATGGGTTGCCAAGCTTCTAAGAAATAACGAGTTTCCAAAATACCTGCAAATATTTTTTCACCCAATCTTGATGATACTTGGTGGTAATGATCAGTACACAAATCCCACTTGGCTCACCAAATTTTGTTCTTCTAGGTTGAAACGTTGGTCTACAATAGCAGATTTTATATTTAGGTTTCCCTCTGTTCTCTCCTATATAGATAGAAGAATTTGGAACACTAAATCCAACAGGGTTTATAGTAGCTCTTTGAAACTTGACAAAATAAAGGAGTTCTCAGTTTTCTCTCTATGGTTTGTTTCCTCTTCAAGTAGCCCTAGGCACAGACTGTGGAAAAGCACTTTCATTGAGAGGTGTTGCCAAGCTTCTAAGAAATTACGAATTTCCGAAATACCAGCAAATATTTTTTCATCCAATCTTGATGTTACTTGGTCGTAATGATCAGTACACAAATCCCACTTGGCTCACCAAATTTTGTTCTTCTAGGTTGAAGCGTTCGTCTACAGTAGCAGTTTTTATATTTAGGTTTCCCTCTGTTCTCTCCTATATAGATAGATGAATTTGGAACACTAAATCCAACAGGGTTTATAGTAGCTCTTTCAAACTTGACAAAATAAAGGAGTTCTCAGTTTTCTCTCTATGGTTTGTTTCCTCTTCAAGTAGCCCTAGGCACAGACTGTGGAAAAGCACTTTCATTGAGAGGGGTTGCCAAGCTTTTAAGAAATAACGACTTTCCGAAATATCAGCAAAAATTTTTTCACCCAATCTTGATGATACTTGGTGGTAATGATCAGTACACAGATCCAACTTGGCTCACCAAATTTTGTTCTTCTAGGTTGAAGCGTTCGTCTACAGTAGCAGTTTTTATATTTAGGTTTCACTCTTTTCTCTAATATATAGATAGATGAATTTGGAACTCTAAATACAACATGGTTTGTAGTACCTCTTTGAAACTTGATAAAATAAAGGAGTTCTGAGTTTTGTCTCTATGGTTTGTTTCCTCTTCAAGTAGCCCTAGGCACAGACTGTGGAAAAGCACTTTCATTGAGAGGGGTTTCCAAGCTTCTAAGAAATAACGAGTTTCCGTAATACCAGCAAATATTTTTTCAGCCAATCTTGATGATAGTTGGTGGTAATGATCAGTACACAAATCCCACTTGGCTCACCAAATTTTGTTTTCCAGGTTGAAGCGTTCGTCTACAGTAGCAGTTTTTATATTTAGGTTTCCCTCTGTTCTCTCCTATATAGATAGATGAATTTGGAACTCTAAATCCAACATGGTTTGTAGTAGCTCTTGGAAACTTGACAAAATAAAGGAGTTCTCAGTTTTGTCTCTATGGTTTGTTTCCTCTTCAAGTAGCCCTAGGCACAGACTGTGGAAAAGCACTTTCATTGAGAGGGGTTGCCAAGCTTGTAAGAAATTACGAGTTTCCGAAATACCAGCAAATATTTTTTCACCCAATCTTGATGATACTTGGTGGTAATGATCAGTACACAAATCCCACTTGGCTCACCAAATTTTGTTCTTCTAAGTTGAAACGTTGCTCTACAATAGCAGTTTTTATATTTAGGTTTCCCTCTGTTCTCTCCTATATAGATAGAAGAATTTGGAACTCTAAATCCAACATGGTTTGTAGTAGCTCTTTGAAACTTGACAAAATAAAGGAGTTCTCAGTTTTGTCTCTATGGTTTGTTTCCTCTTCAAGTAGCCCTAGGCACAGACTGTGGAAAAGCACTTTCATTGAGAGGGGTTACCAAGGTTCTAAGAAATTACGAGTTTCCGAAATACCAGCAAATACTTTTTAACCCAATCTTGATGATACTTGGTGGTAATGATCAGTACACAAATCACACTTGGCTCACCAAATTTTGTTCTTCTAGGTTGAAGCGTTCGTCTACAGTAGCTGTTTTTATATTTAGGTTTCTCTCTGGTCTCTCCTATATAGATAGTGAATTTGGAACTTTAAATCCAACATGGATTGTAGTAGCTCTTTGAAACTTGACAAAATAAAGGAGTTCTCAGTTTTGTCTCTATGGTTTGTTTCCTCTTCAAGTACCCCTAGGCACAGACTGTGGAAAAGCACTTTCATTGAGAGGGGTTGCCAAGCTTTTAAGAAATAACGAGTTTCCGAAATACAAGCAAAAATTTTTTCACCCAATCTTGATGATACTTGGTGGTAATGATCAGTACACAGATCCCACATGGCTCACTAAATTGTGTTCTTCTAGGTTTAAGCCTGCGTCTACAGTAGCAGTTTTTATATTTAGGTTTCACTCTTTTCTCTCCTATATAGATAGATGAATTTGGAACTCTAAATCCAACATGGTTTGTAGTAGCTCTTTGAAACTTGACAAAATAAAGGAGTTCTCAGTTTTGTCTCTATGGTTTGTTTCCTCTTCAAGTAGCCCTAGGCACAGACTGTGGAAAAGCACTTTCATTGAGACGGGTTGCCAAGCTTCTAAGAAATTACGAGTTTCCGAAATACCAGCAAATATTTTTTCACCCAATCTTGATGATACTTGGTGGTAATGATCAGTACACAAATCCCACTTGGCTCACCAAATTTTGTTCTTCTAGGTTGAAGCGTTCGTCTACAGTAGCAGTTTTTATATGTAGGTTTCCCTCTGTTCTCTAATATATAGATAGATGAATTTGGAACTCTAAATCCAACATGGTTTGTAGTAGCTCTTTGAAACTTGACAAAATAAAGGAGTTCTCAGTTTTGTCTCTATGGTTTCTTTCCTCTTCAAGTAGCCCTAGGCACAGACTGTGGAAAGCACTTTCATTGAGATGGGTTGCCAAGCTTCTAAGAAATAACGAGTTTCCAAAATACCAGCAAATATTTTTTCACCCAATCTTGATGATACTTGGTGGTAATGATCAGTACACAAATCCCACTTGGCTCACCAAATTTTGTTCTTCTAGGTTGAAACGTTGGTCTACAATAGCAGATTTTATATTTAGGTTTCCCTCTGTTCTCTCCTATATAGATAGAAGAATTTGGAACACTAAATCCAACAGGGTTTATAGTAGCTCTTTGAAACTTGACAAAATAAAGGAGTTCTCAGTTTTCTCTCTATGGTTTGTTTCCTCTTCAAGTAGCCCTAGGCACAGACTGTGGAAAAGCACTTTCATTGAGAGGTGTTGCCAAGCTTCTAAGAAATTACGAATTTCCGAAATACCAGCAAATATTTTTTCATCCAATCTTGATGTTACTTGGTCGTAATGATCAGTACACAAATCCCACTTGGCTCACCAAATTTTGTTCTTCTAGGTTGAAGCGTTCGTCTACAGTAGCAGTTTTTATATTTAGGTTTCCCTCTGTTCTCTCCTATATAGATAGATGAATTTGGAACACTAAATCCAACAGGGTTTATAGTAGCTCTTTCAAACTTGACAAAATAAAGGAGTTCTCAGTTTTCTCTCTATGGTTTGTTTCCTCTTCAAGTAGCCCTAGGCACAGACTGTGGAAAAGCACTTTCATTGAGAGGGGTTGCCAAGCTTTTAAGAAATAACGACTTTCCCAAATATCAGCAAAAATTTTTTCACCCAATCTTGATGATACTTGGTGGTAATGATCAGTACACAGATCCCACTTGGCTCACCAAATTTTGTTCTTCTAGGTTGAAGCGTTCGTCTACAGTAGCAGTTTTTATATTTAGGTTTCACTCTTTTCTCTAATATATAGATAGATGAATTTGGAACTCTAAATACAACATGGTTTGTAGTACCTCTTTGAAACTTGATAAAATAAAGGAGTTCTGAGTTTTGTCTCTATGGTTTGTTTCCTCTTCAAGTAGCCCTAGGCACAGACTGTGGAAAAGCACTTTCATTGAGAGGGGTTTCCAAGCTTCTAAGAAATAACGAGTTTCCGTAATACCAGCAAATATTTTTTCAGCCAATCTTGATGATAGTTGGTGGTAATGATCAGTACACAAATCCCACTTGGCTCACCAAATTTTGTTTTCCAGGTTGAAGCGTTCGTCTACAGTAGCAGTTTTTATATTTAGGTTTCCCTCTGTTCTCTCCTATATAGATAGATGAATTTGGAACTCTAAATCCAACATGGTTTGTAGTAGCTCTTGGAAACTTGACAAAATAAAGGAGTTCTCAGTTTTGTCTCTATGGTTTGTTTCCTCTTCAAGTAGCCCTAGGCACAGACTGTGGAAAAGCACGTTCATTGAGAGGGGTTGCCAAGCTTGTAAGAAATTACGAGTTTCCGAAATACCAGCAAATATTTTTTCACCCAATCTTGATGATACTTGGTGGTATTGATCAGTACACAAATCCCACTTGGCTCACCAAATTTTGTTCTTCTAGGTTGAAGCGTTCGTCTACAGTAGCAGTTTTTATATTTAGGTTTCCCTCTGTTCTCTCCTATATAGATAGATGAATTTGGAACTCTAAATCCAACATGGTTTGTAGTAGCTCTTTGAAACTTGACAAAATAAAGGAGTTCTCAGTTTTGTCTCTATGGTTTGTTTCCTCTTCAAGTAGCCCTAGGCACAGACTGTGGAAAGCACTTTCATTTAGATGGGTTGCCAAGCTTCTAAGAAATAACAAGTTTCCAAAATACCAGCAAATATTTTTTCACCCAATCTTGATGATACTTGGT
>NW_027510958.1:0-29554 GCF_048772815.1 Callospermophilus lateralis
AATCTTGATGAGACATTGTGGTAGTGATCAGTTTCACTAAGTCCACTTGGCTGCCCAATTTTCACTCTTCTAGGTTGAAGCGTTCGTTTCCAATAAGATTTTGAATTTTTAGGTTTCACTCTGTTTTCTCCTATATAGATAGATGTGTTGGGAACTCTAAATGAAACACGGTTTGTGCTAGCTCTTTGAAAATTGACAAAATAAAGTAGTTCTAAGTTCTGTCTCAAAGGTTGTTTCCTCATGAAGCAGCCCTAAGCAGAGCCTGCCTAAAGACTTTTCATTGGAAAGGTGTGCCAAGCGTCCAAAAGTACTGGTTTTCTGAAATCTCGGCAAACCTTTTTTTCACCCAGTCTTGATGAGACATTGTGGTAGTGATCAGTTCACTAAGTCCACTTTGCTGCCCAATTTTCACTTTCTAGGTTGAAGGGTTCGTTTCCAATAAGAGTTTGAATTTTTAGGTTTCACTCTGTTTTCTCCTATATAGATAGATGTGTTGGGAATTCTAAATGAAACACGGTTTGTGCTAGCTCTTTGAAAATTGACAAAATAAAGTAGTTTAGGTTCTGTCTCTATGGTTTGTTTCCTCTTGAAGCAGCCCTAACTGGAGACTGCCTAAATACACTTTCAATGGAAACGTGTGCCAAGCGTCCAAAAGTACTGGTTTTCTGAAATCTCGGCAAACATTTTTTTCACCCAATCTGGATGATTCTCTGTGGTAGTGATCAGTTCACTAAGTCAACTTGGCTTCCCAATTTTCACTCTTCTAGGTTGAAGCGTTCGTTTCCAGTAAGAGTTTGAATTTTTAGGTTTCACTTTGTTTTCTCCTATATAGATAGATGTGTTGGGAACTCTAAATGAAACACAGTTTGTGATAGCTCTTTGAAAATTGGCAAAATAAAGTAGTTCTAAGTTCTGTCTCTAAGGTTTGTTTCCTCTTGAAGCAGCCCTAAGCAGAGACTGCCTAAAGACATTTTCATTGGAAAGGTGTGCCAAGCGTCCAAAAGTACTGGTTTTCTGAAATCTCGGCAAACATTTTTTCACCCAATATTGATGATTCTCTGTGGTAGTGACCTGTTCACTAAGCCCACTTGGCTGCCCAATTTTCACTCTTCTAAGTTGAAGCGTTCGTTTCCAGTAAGAGTTTGAATTTTTAGGTTTCACTGTGTTTTCTCCTATATAGATAGATGTGTTGGGAACTCTAAATGAAACACGGTTTGTGCTAGCTCTTTGAAAATTGACAAAATAAAGTAGTTCTAATTTCTGTCTCTAAGGTTTGTTTCCACTTGAAGCAGCCCTAAGCAGAGCCTGCCTAAAGACATTTTCATTGGAAAGGTGTGCCAAGCGTCCAAAAGTACTGGTTTTTCTGAAATCTCGGCAAACCTTTTTTCACCCAATCTTGATGAGACATTGTGGTAGTGATCAGTTCACTAAGTCCACTTGGCTGCCCAATTTTCACTCTTCTAGGTTGAAGCGTTCGATTCCAGTAAGAGTTTGAATTTTTAGGTTTCACTCTGTTTTTTTCCTATATAGATAGATGTGTTGGGAACTCTAAATGAAACACGGTTTGTGCTAGCTCTTTGAAAATTGACAAAATAGAGTGGTTTTAGGTTCTTTCTCCATGGTTGTTTTTTCTTGAAGCAGCCCTAACTAGAGACTGCTAAGTACACTTTCATTGGAAAGGTGTGCCAAGCGTCCAAAAGCACTGGTTTTCTGAAATGTCGGCAAACATTTTTTCACCCAATCTTGATGATTCTCTGTGGTAATGATCAGTTCACTAAGCCCACTTGGCTGCCCAATATTCACTCTTCTAGGTTGAAGCATTCGTTTCCAGTAAGAGTTTGAATTTTTAGGTTTCACTCTGTTTTCTCCTATATAGATAGATGTGTTGGGAACTCTAAATGAAACACGGTTTGTGCTAGCTCTTTGAAAATTGACAAAATAAAGTAGTTTTAGGTTCTGTCTCTATGGTTTGTTTCCTCTTGAAGCAGCCCTAACTGGAGACTGCCTAAATACACTTGCATTGGAAACGTGTGCCAAGCGTCCAAAAGTACTGGTTTTCTGAAATCTCGGCAAAACATTTTTTCACCCAATCTGGATGATTCTCTGTGGTAGTGATCAGTTCACTAAGCCCACTTGGCTGCCCAATTTTCACTCTTCTAGGTTGAAGCGTTCATTTCCAGTAAGAGTTTGAATTTTTAGGTTTCACTCTGTTTTCTCCTATATAGATAGATGTGTTGGGAACTCTAAATGAAACACGGTTTGTGCTAGCTCTTTGAAAATTGACAAAATAAAGTAGTTCTAAGTTCTGTCTCAAAGGTTTTTTCCTCTTGAAGCAGCCCTAAGCAGAGCCTGCCTAAAGACATTTTCATTGGAAAGGTGTGCCCAAGCGTCCAAAAGTACTGGTTTTCTGAAATCTCGGCAAAGCTTTTTTCACCCAATCTTGATGAGACATTGTGGTAGTGATCAGTTCACTAAGTCCACTTGGCTGCCCAATTTTCACTCTTCTAGGTTGAAGCGTTCGTTTCCAATAAGATTTTGAATTTTTAGGTTTCACTCTGTTTTCTCCTATATAGATAGATGTGTTGGGAACTCTAAATGAAACACGGTTTGTGCTAGCTCTTTGAAAATTGACAAAATAAAGTAGTTCTAAGTTCTGTCTCAAAGGTTGTTTCCTCATGAAGCAGCCCTAAGCAGAGCCTGCCTAAAGACTTTTTCATTGGAAAGGTGTGCCAAGCGTCCAAAAGTACTGGTTTTCTGAAATCTCGGCAAACCTTTTTTCACCCAGTCTTGATGAGACATTGTGGTAGTGATCAGTTCACTAAGTCCACTTTGCTGCCCAATTTTCACTCTTCTAGGTTGAAGGGTTCGTTTCCAATAAGAGTTTGAATTTTTAGGTTTCACTCTGTTTTCTCCTATATAGATAGATGTGTTGGGAATTCTAAATGAAACACGGTTTGTGCTAGCTCTTTGAAAATTGACAAAATAAAGTAGTTTTAGGTTCTGTCTCTATGGTTTGTTTCCTCTTGAAGCAGCCCTAACTGGAGACTGCCTAAATACACTTTCAATGGAAACGTGTGCCAAGCGTCCAAAAGTACTGGTTTTCTGAAATCTCGGCAAACATTTTTTCACCCAATCTGGATGATTCTCTGTGGTAGTGATCAGTTCACTAAGTCAACTTGGCTTCCCAATTTTCACTCTTCTAGGTTGAAGCGTTCGTTTCCAGTAAGAGTTTGAATTTTTAGGTTTCACTTTGTTTTCTCCTATATAGATAGATGTGTTGGGAACTCTAAATGAAACACAGTTTGTGATAGCTCTTTGAAAATTGGCAAAATAAAGTAGTTCTAAGTTCTGTCTCTAAGGTTTGTTTCCTCTTGAAGCAGCCCTAAGCAGAGACTGCCTAAAGACATTTTCATTGGAAAGGTGTGCCAAGCGTCCAAAAGTACTGGTTTTCTGAAATCTCGGCAAACATTTTTTCACCCAATATTGATGATTCTCTGTGGTAGTGACCTGTTCACTAAGCCGACTTGGCTGCCCAATTTTCACTCTTCTAAGTTGAAGCGTTCGTTTCCAGTAAGAGTTTGAATTTTTAGGTTTCACTGTGTTTTCTCCTATATAGATAGATGTGTTGGGAACTCTAAATGAAACACGGTTTGTGCTAGCTCTTTGAAAATTGACAAAATAAAGTAGTTCTAATTTCTGTCTCTAAGGTTTGTTTCCACTTGAAGCAGCCCTAAGCAGAGCCTGCCTAAAGACATTTTCATTGGAAAGGTGTGCCAAGCGTCCAAAAGTACTGGTTTTCTGAAATCTCGGCAAACCTTTTTTCACCCAATCTTGATGAGACATTGTGGTAGTGATCAGTTCACTAAGTCCACTTGGCTGCCCAATTTTCACTCTTCTAGGTTGAAGCGTTCGATTCCAGTAAGAGTTTGAATTTTTAGGTTTCACTCTGTTTTGTCCTATATAGATAGATGTGTTGGGAACTCTAAATGAAACACGGTTTGTGCTAGCTCTTTGAAAATTGACAAAATAGAGTGGTTTTAGGTTCTTTCTCCATGGTTTGTTTTTTCTTGAAGCAGCCCTAACTAGAGACTGCCTAAGTACACTTTCATTGGAAAGGTGTGCCAAGCGTCCAAAAGCACTGGTTTTCTGAAATGTCGGCAAACATTTTTTCACCCAATCTTGATGATTCTCTGTGGTAATGATCAGTTCACTAAGCCCACTTGGCTGCCCAATATTCACTCTTCTAGGTTGAAGCATTCGTTTCCAGTAAGAGTTTGAATTTTTAGGTTTCACTCTGTTTTCTCCTATATAGATAGATGTGTTGGGAACTCTAAATGAAACACGGTTTGTGCTAGCTCTTTGAAAATTGACAAAATAAAGTAGTTTTAGGTTCTGTCTCTATGGTTTGTTTCCTCTTGAAGCAGCCCTAACTGGAGACTGCCTAAATACACTTTCATTGGAAACGTGTGCCAAGCGTCCAAAAGTACTGGTTTTCTGAAATCTCGGCAAACATTTTTTCACCCAATCTGGATGATTCTCTGTGGTAGTGATCAGTTCACTAAGCCCACTTGGCTGCCCAATTTTCACTCTTCTAGGTTGAAGCGTTCATTTCCAGTAAGAGTTTGAATTTTTAGGTTTCACTCTGTTTTCTCCTATATAGATAGATGTGTTGGGAACTCTAAATGAAACACGGTTTGTGCTAGCTCTTTGAAAATTGACAAAATAAAGTAGTTCTAAGTTCTGTCTCAAAGGTTTTTTCCTCTTGAAGCAGCCCTAAGCAGAGCCTGCCTAAAGACATTTTCATTGGAAAGGTGTGCCAAGCGTCCAAAAGTACTGGTTTTCTAAAATCTCGGCAAAGCTTTTTTCACCCAATCTTGATGAGACATTGTGGTAGTGATCAGTTCACTAAGTCCACTTGGCTGCCCAATTTTCACTCTTCTAGGTTGAAGCGTTCGTTTCCAATAAGATTTTGAATTTTTAGGTTTCACTCTGTTTTCTCCTATATAGATAGATGTGTTGGGAACTCTAAATGAAACACGGTTTGTGCTAGCTCTTTGAAAATTGACAAAATAAAGTAGTTCTAAGTTCTGTCTCAAAGGTTGTTTCCTCATGAAGCAGCCCTAAGCAGAGCCTGCCTAAAGACTTTTTTCATTGGAAAGGTGTGCCAAGCGTCCAAAAGTACTGGTTTTCTGAAATCTCGGCAAACCTTTTTCACCCAGTCTTGATGAGACATTGTGGTAGTGATCAGTTCACTAAGTCCACTTTGCTGCCCAATTTTCACTCTTCTAGGTTGAAGGGTTCGTTTCCAATAAGAGTTTGAATTTTTAGGTTTCACTCTGTTTTCTCCTATATAGATAGATGTGTTGGGAATTCTAAATGAAACACGGTTTGTGCTAGCTCTTTGAAAATTGACAAAATAAAGTAGTTTTAGGTTCTGTCTCTATGGTTTGTTTCCTCTTGAAGCAGCCCTAACTGGAGACTGCCTAAATACACTTTCAATGGAAACGTGTGCCAAGCGTCCAAAAGTACTGGTTTTCTGAAATCTCGGCAAACATTTTTTCACCCAATCTGGATGATTCTCTGTGGTAGTGATCAGTTCACTAAGTCAACTTGGGCTTCCCAATTTTCACTCTTCTAGGTTGAAGCGTTCGTTTCCAGTAAGAGTTTGAATTTTTAGGTTTCACTCTGTTTTCTCCTATATAGATAGATGTGTTGGGAACTCTAAATGAAACACAGTTTGTGCTAGCTCTTTGAAAATTGGCAAAATAAAGTAGTTCTAAGTTCTGTCTCTAAGGTTTGTTTCCTCTTGAAGCAGCCCTAAGCAGAGACTGCCTAAAGACATTTTCATTGGAAAGGTGTGCCAAGCGTCCAAAAGTACTGGTTTTCTGAAATCTCGGCAAACATTTTTTCACCCAATATTGATGATTCTCTGTGGTAGTGACCTGTTCACTAAGCCCACTTGGCTGCCCAATTTTCACTCTTCTAAGTTGAAGCGTTCGTTTCCAGTAAGAGTTTGAATTTTTAGGTTTCACTGTGTTTTCTCCTATATAGATAGATGTGTTGGGAACTCTAAATGAAACACGGTTTGTGCTAGCTCTTTGAAAATTGACAAAATAAAGTAGTTCTAATTTCTGTCTCTAAGGTTTGTTTCCACTTGAAGCAGCCTTAAGCAGAGCCTGCCTAAAGACATTTTCATTGGAAAGGTGTGCCAAGCGTCCAAAAGTACTGGTTTTCTGAAATCTCGGCAAACCTTTTTTCACCCAATCTTGATGAGACATTGTGGTAGTGATCAGTTCACTAAGTCCACTTGGCTGCCCAATTTTCACTCTTCTAGGTTGAAGCGTTCGATTCCAGTAAGAGTTTGAATTTTTAGGTTTCACTCTGTTTTTTCCTATATAGATAGATGTGTTGGGAACTCTAAATGAAACACGGTTTGTGCTAGCTCTTTGAAAATTGACAAAATAGAGTGGTTTTAGGTTCTTTCTCCATGGTTTGTTTTTTCTTGAAGCAGCCCTAACTAGAGACTGCCTAAGTACACTTTCATTGGAAAGGTGTGCCAAGCGTCCAAAAGCACTGGTTTTCTGAAATGTCGGCAAACATTTTTTCACCCAATCTTGATGATTCTCTGTGGTAATGATCAGTTCACTAAGCCCACTTGGCTGCCCAATATTCACTCTTCTAGGTTGAAGCATTCGTTTCCAGTAAGAGTTTGAATTTTTAGGTTTCACTTTGTTTTCTCCTATATAGATAGATGTGTTGGGAACTCTAAATGAAACACGGTTTGTGCTAGCTCTTTGAAAATTGACAAAATAAAGTAGTTTTAGGTTTTGTCTCTATGGTTTGTTTCCTCTTGAAGCAGCCCTAACTGGAGACTGCCTAAATACACTTTCATTGGAAACGTGTGCCAAGCGTCCAAAATTACTGGTTTTCTGAAATCCTCAAACATTTTTTCACCCAATCTTGATGAGACATTGTGGTAGTGATCAGTTCACTAAGTCCACTTGGCTGCCCAATTTTCACTCTTCTAGGTTGAAGCGTTCGTTTCCAGTAATAGTTTGAATTTTTAGGTTTCACTCTGTTTTCTCCTATATAGATAGATGTGTTGGGAACTCTAAATTGAAACACGGTTTGTGCTAGCTCTTTGAAAATTGACAAAATAAAGTAGTTCTAAGTTCTGTCTCTAAGGTTGTTTCCTCTTGAAGCAGCCCTAAGCAGAGACTGCCTAAAGACATTTTCATTGGAAAGTTGTGGCCAGCGTCCAAAAGTACTGGTTTTCTGAAATCTCGGCAAACATTTTTATACCCAATCTTGATGATTCTCTGTGGTAATGAACAGTTCACTAAGTCCACTTGGCTGCCCAATTTTCACTCTTCTAGGTTGAAGCGTTCGTTTCCAGTAAGAGTTTGAATTTTTAGGTTTCACTCTGTTTTCTCCTATATAGATAGATGTGTTGGGAACTCTAAATGAAACACGGTTTGTGCTAGCTCTTTGAAAATTGAGAAAATAGAGTAGTTTTAGGTTCTGTCTCTATGGTTTGTTTCCTCTTGAAGCAGCCCTAACTGGAGACTGCCTAAATACACTTTCATTGGAAACGTGTGCCAAGCGTCCAAAAGTACTTGTTTTCTGAAATCTCGGCAAACATTTTTTCACCCAATCTGGATGATTCTCTGTGGTACTGATCAGTTCACTAAGCCCACTTGGCTGCCCAATTTTCACTCTTCTAGGTTGAAGCGTTCGTTTCCAGTAAGAGTTCGAATTTTTAGGTTTCACTCTGTTTTCTCCTATATAGATAGATGTGTTGGGAACTCTAAATGAAACACGGTTTGTGCTAGCTCTTTGAAAATTGACAAAATAAAGTAGTTTTAGGTTCTGTCTCTATGGTTTGTTTCCTCTAGAAGCAGCCCTAACTGGAGACTGCCTAAATACACTTTCATTGGAAACGTGTGCCAAGCGTCCAAAAGTACTGGTTTTCTGAAATCTGGGCAAACCTTTTTTCACCCAAACTTGATGAGACATTGTGGTAGTGATCAGTTCACTAAGTCCATTTGGCTGCCCAATTTTCACGCTTCTAGGTTGAAGCGTTCGTTTCCAATAAGAGTTTGAATTTTTAGGTTTCACTCTGTTTTTTCCTATATAGATAGATGTGTTGGGAACTCTAAATGAAACACGGTTTGTGCTAGCTCTTTGAAAATTGACAAAATAAGTAGTTTTAGGTTCTGTCTCTATGGTTTGTTTCCTCTTGAAGCAGCCCTAACTGGAGACTGCCTAAATACACTTTCATTGGAAACGTGTGCCAAGCGTCCAAAGTACTGGTTTTCTGAATCTCGGCAAACCTTTTTTCACCCAAACTTGATGAGACATTGTGGTAGTGATCAGTTCACTAAGTCCACTTGGCTGCCCAATTTTCACACTTCTAGGTTGAAGCGTTCGTTTCCAATAAGAGTTTGAATTTTTAGGTTTCACTCTGTTTTTTCCTATATAGATAGATGTGTTGGGAACTCTAAATGAAACACGGTTTGTGCTAGCTCTTTGAAAATTGACAAAATAAAGTAGTTTTAGGTTATGTCTCTATGGTTTGTTTCCTCTTGAAGCAGCCCTAACTGGAGAATGCCTAAATACACTTTCATTGGAAACGTTTGCCAAGCGTCCAAAATACTGGTTTTCTGAAATCTCGGCAAACCTTTTTTCACCCAATCTTGATGAGACATTGTGGTAGTGATCAGTTCACTAAGTCCACTTGGCTGCCCAATTTTCACTCTTCTAGGTTGAAGCGTTCGTTTCCAGTAATAGTTTGAATTTTTAGGTTTCACTCTGTTTTCTCCTATATAGATAGATGTGTTGGGAACTCTAAATGAAACACGGTTTGTGCTAGCTCTTTGAAAATTGACAAAATAAAGTAGTTCTAAGTTCTGTCTCTAAGGTTGTTTCCTCTTGAAGCAGCCCTAAGCAGAGACTGCCTAAAGACATTTTCATTGGAAAGTTGTGGCCAGCGTCCAAAAGTACTGGTTTTCTGAAATCTCGGCAAACATTTTTATACCCAATCTTGATGATTCTCTGTGGTAATGATCAGTTCACTAAGTCCACTTGGCTGCCCAATTTTCACTCTTCTAGGTTGAAGCGTTCGTTTCCAGTAAGAGTTTGAATTTTTAGGTTTCACTCTGTTTTCTCCTATATAGATAGATGTGTTGGGAACTCTAAATGAAACACGGTTTGTGCTAGCTCTTTGAAAATTGAGAAAATAGAGTAGTTTTAGGTTCTGTCTCTATGGTTTGTTTCCTCTTGAAGCAGCCCTAACTGGAGACTGCCTAAATACAATTTCATTGGAAACGTGTGCCAAGCGTCCAAAAGTACTGGTTTTCTGAAATCTGGGCAAACCTTTTTTCACCCAATCTGGATGATTCTCTGTGGTAGTGATCAGTTCACTAAGCCCACTTGGCTGCCCAATTTTCACTCTTCTAGGTTGAAGCGTTCGTTTCCAGTAAGAGTTCGAATTTTTAGGTTTCACTCTGTTTTCTCCTATATAGATAGATGTGTTGGGAACTCTAAATGAAACACGGTTTGTGCTAGCTCTTTGAAAATTGAGAAAATAGAGTAGTTTTAGGTTCTGTCTCTATGGTTTGTTTCCTCTTGAAGCAGCCCTAACTGGAGACTGCCTAAATACAATTTCATTGGAAACGTGTGCCAAGCGTCCAAAAGTACTGGTTTTCTGAAATCTCGGCAAACATTTTTTCACCCAATCTGGATGATTCTCTGTGGTAGTGATCAGTTCACTAAGCCCACTGGCTGCCCAATTTTCACTCTTCTAGGTTGAAGCGTTCGTTTCCAGTAAGAGTTCGAATTTTTGGGTTTCACTCTGTTTTCTCCTATATAGATAGATGTGTTGGGAACTCTAAATGAAACACGGTTTGTGCTAGCTCTTTGAAAATTGACAAAATAAAGTAGTTTTAGGTTCTGTCTCTATGGTTTGTTTCCTCTTGAAGCAGCCCTAACTGGAGACTGCTAAATACACTTTCATTGGAAACGTGTGCCAAGCGTCCAAAAGTACTGGTTTTCTGAAATCTCGGCAAACCTTTTTTCACCCAAACTTGATGAGACATTGTGGTAGTGATCAGTTCACTAAGTCCACTTGGCTGCCCAATTTTCACGCTTCTAGGTTGAAGCGTTCGTTTCCAATAAGAGTTTGAATTTTTAGGTTTCACTCTGTTTTTTCCTATATAGATAGATGTGTTGGGAACTCTAAATGAAACACGGTTTGTGCTAGCTCTTTGAAAATTGACAAAATAAAGTAGTTTTAGGTTATGTCTCTATGGTTTGTTTCCTCTTGAAGCAGCCCTAACTGGAGAATGCCTAAATACACTTTCATTGGAAACGTGTGCCAAGCGTCCAAAATACTGGTTTCTGAAATCTCGGCAAACCTTTTTTCACCCAATCTTGATGAGACATTGTGGTAGTGATCAGTTCACTAAGTCCACTTGGCTGCCCAATTTTCACTCTTCTAGGTTGAAGCGTTCGTTTCCAGTAATAGTTTGAATTTTTTAGGTTTCATTCTGTTTTCTCCTATATAGATAGATGTGTTGGGAACTCTAAATGAAACACGGTTTGTGCTAGCTCTTTGAAAATTGACAAAATAAAGTAGTTCTAAGTTCTGTCTCTAAGGTTGTTTCCTCTTGAAGCAGCCCTAAGCAGAGACTGCCTAAAGACATTTTCATTGGAAAGGTGTGGCCAGCGTCCAAAAGTACTGGTTTTCTGAAATCTCGGCAAACATTTTTCACCCAATCTTGATGATTCTCTGTGGTAATGATCAGTTCACTAAGTCCACTTGGCTGCCCAATTTTCACTCTTCTAGGTTGAAGCGTTCGTTTCCAGTAAGAGTTTGAATTTTTAGGTTTCACTCTGTTTTCTCCTATATAGATAGATGTGTTGGGAACTCTAAATGAAACACGGTTTGTGCTAGCTCTTTGAAAATTGAGAAAATAGAGTAGTTTTAGGTTCTGTCTCTATGTTTGTTTCCTCTTGAAGCAGCCCTAACTGGAGACTGCCTAAATACAATTTCATTGGAAACGTGTGCCAAGCGTCCAAAAGTACTGGTTTTCTGAAATCTCGGCAAACATTTTTTCACCCAATCTGGATGATTCTCTGTGGTAGTGATCAGTTCACTAAGCCCACTTGGCTGCCCAATTTTCACTCTTCTAGGTTGAAGCGTTCGTTTCCAGTAAGAGTTCGAATTTTAGGTTTCACTCTGTTTTCTCTATATAGATAGATGTGTTGGGAACTCTAAATGAAACACGGTTTGTGCTAGCTCTTTGAAAATTGACAAAATAAAGTAGTTTTAGGTTCTGTCTCTATGGTTTGTTTCCTCTTGAAGCAGCCCTAACTGGAGACTGCCTAAATACACTTTCATTGGAAACGTGTGCCAAGCGTCCAAAAGTTACTGGTTTTCTGAAATCTGGGCAAACCTTTTTTCACCCAAACTTGATGAGACATTGTGGTAGTGATCAGTTCACTAAGTCCACTTGGCTGGCCAATTTTCACGCTTCTAGGTTGAAGCGTTCGTTTCCAATAAGAGTTTGAATTTTTAGGTTTCACTCTGTTTTTTCCTATATAGATAGATGTGTTGGGAACTCTAAATGAAACACGGTTTGTGCTAGCTCTTTGAAAATTGACAAAATAAAGTAGTTTTAGGTTATGTCTCTATGGTTTGTTTCCTCTTGAAGCAGCCCTAACTGGAGAAATGCCTAAATACACTTTCTTGGAAACGTGTGCCAAGCGTCCAAAATACTGGTTTTCTGAAATCTCGGCAAACCTTTTTTCACCCAATCTTGATGAGACATTGTGGTAGTGATCAGTTCACTAAGTCCACTTGGCTGCCCAATTTTCACTCTTCTAGGTTGAAGCGTTCGTTTCCAGTAATAGTTTGAATTTTTAGGTTTCACTCTGTTTTCTCCTATATAGATAGATGTGTTTGCAACTCTAAATGAAACACGGTTTCTGCTAGCTCTTTGAAAATTGACAAAATAAAGTAGTTCTAAGTTCTGTCTCTAAGGTTGTTTCCTCTTGAAGCAGCCCTAAGCAGAGACTGCCTAAAGACATTTTCATTGGAAAGGTGTGGCCAGCGTCCAAAAGTACTGGTTTTCTGAAATCTCGGCAAACATTTTTTCACCCAATCTGGATGATTCTCTGTGGTAGTGATCAGTTCACTAAGCCCACTTGGCTGCCCAATTTTCACTCTTCTAGGTTGAAGCGTTCGTTTCCAGTAAGAGTTTGAATTTTTAGGTTTCACTCTGTTTTCTCCTATATAGATAGATGTGTTGGGAACTCTAAATGAAACACGGTTTGTGCTAGCTCTTTGAAAATTGACAAAATAAAGTAGTTCTAAGTTCTGTCTCTAAGGTTGTTTCCTCTTGAAGCAGCCCTAAGCAGAGACTGCCTAAAGACATTTTCATTGGAAAGTTGTGGCCAGCGTCCAAAAGTACTGGTTTTCTGAAATCTCGGCAAACATTTTTATACCCAATCTTGATGATTCTCTGTGGTAATGAACAGTTCACTAAGTCCACTTGGCTGCCCAATTTTCACTCTTCTTGGTTGAAGCGTTCATTTCCAGTAAGAGTTTGAATTTTTATGTTTCACTCTGTTTTCTCCTATATAGATAGATGTGTTGGGAACTCTAAATGAAACACGGTTTGTGCTAGCTCTTTGAAAATTGAGAAAATAGAGTAGTTTTAGGTTCTGTCTCTATGGTTTGTTTCCTCTTGAAGCAGCCCTAACTGGAGACTGCCTAAATACACTTTCATTGGAAACGTGTGCCAAGCGTCCAAAAGTACTTGTTTTCTGAAATCTCGGCAAACATTTTTTCACCCAATCTGGATGATTCTCTGTGGTACTGATCAGTTCACTAAGCCCACTTGGCTGCCCAATTTTCACTCTTCTAGGTTGAAGCGTTCGTTTCCAGTAAGAGTTCGAATTTTTAGGTTTCACTCTGTTTTCTCCTATATAGATAGATGTGTTGGGAACTCTAAATGAAACACGGTTTGTGCTAGCTCTTTGAAAATTGACAAAATAAAGTAGTTTTAGGTTCTGTCTCTATGGTTTGTTTCCTCTTGAAGCAGCCCTAACTGGAGACTGCCTAAATACACTTTCATTGGAAACGTGTGCCAAGCGTCCAAAAGTACTGGTTTTCTGAAATCTCGGCAAACATTTTTTCACCCAATCTGGATGATTCTCTGTGGTAGTGATCAGTTCACTAAGCCCACTTGGCTGCCCAATTTTCACTCTTCTAGGTTGAAGCGTTCGTTTCCAGTAAGAGTTTGAATTTTTAGGTTTCACTCTGTTTTCTCCTATATAGATAGATGTGTTGGGAACTCTAAATGAAACACGGTTTGTGCTAGCTCTTTGAAAATTGACAAAATAAAGTAGTTTTAGGTTTTGTCTCTATGGTTTGTTTCCTCTTGAAGCAGCCCTAACTGGAGACTGCCTAAATACACTTTCATTGGAAACGTGTGCCAAGCGTCCAAAAGTACTGGTTTTCTGAAATCTCGGCAAACCTTTTTTCACCCAATCTTGATGAGACATTGTGGTAGTGATCAGTTCACTAAGTCCACTAGGCTGCCCAATTTTCACTCTTCTAGGTTGAAGCGTTCGTTTCCAGTAATAGTTTGAATTTTTAGGTTTCACTCTGTTTTCTCCTATATAGATAGATGTGTTGGGAACTCTAAATGAAACACGGTTTGTGCTAGCTCTTTGAAAATTGACAAAATAAAGTAGTTCTAAGTTCTGTCTCTAAGGTTGTTTCCTCTTGAAGCAGCCCTAAGCAGAGACTGCCTAAAGACATTTTCATTGGAAAGGTGTGGCCAGCGTCCAAAAGTACTGGTTTTCTGAAATCTCGGCAAACATTTTTTCACCCAATCTTGATGATTCTCTGTGGTAATGATCAGTTCACTAAGTCCACTTGGCTGCCCAATTTTCACTCTTCTAGGTTGAAGCGTTCGTTTCCAGTAAGAGTTTGAATTTTTAGGTTTCACTCTGTTTTCTCCTATATAGATAGATGTGTTGGGAACTCTAAATGAAACACGGTTTGTGCTAGCTCTTTGAAAATTGAGAAAATAGAGTAGTTTTAGGTTCTGTCTCTATGGTTTGTTTCCTCTTGAAGCAGCCCTAACTGGAGACTGCCTAAATACAATTTCATTGGAAACGTGTGCCAAGCGTCCAAAAGTACTGGTTTTCTGAAATCTCGGCAAACATTTTTTCACCCAATCTGGATGATTCTCTGTGGTAGTGATCAGTTCACTAAGCCCACTTGGCTGCCCAATTTTCACTCTTCTAGGTTGAAGCGTTCGTTTCCAGTAAGAGTTCGAATTTTTAGGTTTCACTCTGTTTTCTCCTATATAGATAGATGTGTTGGGAACTCTAAATGAAACACGGTTTGTGCTAGCTCTTTGAAAATTGACAAAATAAAGTAGTTTTAGGTTCTGTCTCTATGGTTTGTTTCCTCTTGAATCAGCCCTAACTGGAGACTGCCTAAATACACTTTCATTGGAAACGTGTGCCAAGCGTCCAAAAGTACTGGTTTTCTGAAATCTGGGCAAACCTTTTTTCACCCAAACTTGATGAGACATTGTGGTAGTGATAAGTTCACTAAGTCCCACTTGGCTGCCCAATTTTCACGCTTCTAGGTTGAAGCGTTCGTTTCCAATAAGAGTTTGAATTTTTAGGTTTCACTCTGTTTTTTCCTATATAGATAGATGTGTTGGGAACTCTAAATGAAACACGGTTTGTGCTAGCTCTTTGAAAATTGACAAAATAAAGTAGTTTTAGGTTCTGTCTCTATGGTTTGTTTCCTCTTGAAGCAGCCCTAACTGGAGACTGCCTAAATACACTTTCATTGGAAACGTGTGCCAAGCGTCCAAAAGTACTGGTTTTGTGAAATCTCGGCAAACTTTTTTCACCCAATCTTGATGAGACATTGTGGTAGTGATCAGTTCACTAAGTCCACTTGGCTGCCCAATTTTCACTCTTCTAGGTTGAAGCGTTCGTTTCAATAAGATTTTGAATTTTTAGGTTTCACTCTGTTTTCTCCTATATAGATAGATGTGTTGGGAACTCTAAATGAAACACGGTTTGTGCTAGCTCTTTGAAAATTGACAAAATAAAGTAGTTCTAAGTTCTGTCTCAAAGGTTGTTTCCTCATGAAGCAGCCCTAAGCAGAGCCTGCCTAAAGACTTTTTCATTGGAAAGGTGTGCCAAGCGTCCAAAAGTACTGGTTTTCTGAAATCTCGGCAAACCTTTTTTCACCCAGTCTTGATGAGACATTGTGGTAGTGATCAGTTCACTAAGTCCACTTGGCTGCCCAATTTTCACTCTTCTAGGTTGAAGCGTTCGTTTCCAGTAATAGTTTGAATTTTTAGGTTTCACTCTGTTTTCTCCTATATAGATAGATGTGTTGGGAACTCTAAATGAAACACGGTTTGTGCTAGCTCTTTGAAAATTGACAAAATAAAGTAGTTCTAAGTTCTGTCTCTAAGGTTGTTTCCTCTTGAAGCAGCCCTAAGCAGAGACTGCCTAAAGACATTTTCATTGGAAAGGTGTGGCCAGCGTCCAAAAGTACTGGTTTTCTGAAATCTCGGCAAACATTTTTTCACCCAATCTTGATGATTCTCTGTGGTAATGATCAGTTCACTAAGTCCACTTGGCTGCCCAATTTTCACTCTTCTAGGTTGAAGCGTTCGTTTCCAGTAAGAGTTTGAATTTTTAGGTTTCACTCTGTTTTCTCCTATATAGATAGATGTGTGGGAACTCTAAATGAAACACGGTTTGTGCTAGCTCTTTGAAAATTGAGAAAATAGAGTAGTTTTAGGTTCTGTCTCTATGGTTTGTTTCCTCTTGAAGCAGCCCTAACTGGAGACTGCCTAAATACAATTTCATTGGAAACGTGTGCCAAGCGTCCAAAAGTACTGGTTTTCTGAAATCTCGGCAAACATTTTTTCACCCAATCTGGATGATTCTCTGTGGTAGTGATCAGTTCACTAAGCCCACTTGGCTGCCCAATTTTCACTCTTCTAGGTTGAAGCGTTCGTTTCCAGTAAGAGTTCGAATTTTTAGGTTTCACTCTGTTTTCTCCTATATAGATAGATGTGTTGGGAACTCTAAATGAAACACGGTTTGTGCTAGCTCTTTGAAAATTGACAAAATAAAGTAGTTTTAGGTTCTGTCTCTATGGTTTGTTTCCTCTTGAAGCAGCCCTAACTGGAGACTGCCTAAATACACTTTCATTGGAAACGTGTGCCAAGCGTCCAAAAGTACTGGTTTTCTGAAATCTGGGCAAACCTTTTTTCACCCAAACTTGATGAGACATTGTGGTAGTGATCAGTTCACTAAGTCCACTTGGCTGGCCAATTTTCACGCTTCTAGGTTGAAGCGTTCTTTTCCAATAAGAGTTTGAATTTTTAGGTTTCACTCTGTTTTTTCCTATATAGATAGATGTGTTGGGAACTCTAAATGAAACACGGTTTGTGCTAGCTCTTTGAAAATTGACAAAATAAAGTAGTTTTAGGTTATGTCTCTATGGTTTGTTTCCTCTTGAAGCAGCCCTAACTGGAGAATGCCTAAATACACTTTCATTGGAAACGTGTGCCAAGCGTCCAAAATACTGGTTTTCTGAAATCTCGGCAAACCTTTTTTCACCCAATCTTGATGAGACATTGTGGTAGTGATCAGTTCACTAAGTCCACTTGGCTGCCCAATTTTCACTCTTCTAGGTTGAAGCGTTCGTTTCCAGTAATAGTTTGAATTTTTAGGTTTCACTCTGTTTTCTCCTATATAGATAGATGTGTTTGGAACTCTAAATGAAACACGGTTTCTGCTAGCTCTTTGAAAATTGACAAAATAAAGTAGTTCTAAGTTCTGTCTCTAAGGTTGTTTCCTCTTGAAGCAGCCCTAAGCAGAGACTGCCTAAAGACATTTTCATTGGAAAGGTGTGGCCAGCGTCCAAAAGTACTGGTTTTCTGAAATCTCGGCAAACATTTTTTCACCCAATCTGGATGATTCTCTGTGGTAGTGATCAGTTCACTAAGCCCACTTGGCTGCCCAATTTTCACTCTTCTAGGTTGAAGCGTTCGTTTCCAGTAAGAGTTTGAATTTTTAGGTTTCACTCTGTTTTCTCCTATATAGATAGATGTGTTGGGAACTCTAAATGAAACACGGTTTGTGCTAGCTCTTTGAAAATTGACAAAATAAAGTAGTTCTAAGTTCTGTCTCTAAGGTTGTTTCCTCTTGAAGCAGCCCTAAGCAGAGACTGCCTAAAGACATTTTCATTGGAAAGTTGTGGCCAGCGTCCAAAAGTACTGGTTTTCTGAAATCTCGGCAAACATTTTTATACCCAATCTTGATGATTCTCTGTGGTAATGAACAGTTCACTAAGTCCACTTGGCTGCCCAATTTTCACTCTTCTTGGTTGAAGCGTTCATTTCCAGTAAGAGTTTGAATTTTTATGTTTCACTCTGTTTTCTCCTATATAGATAGATGTGTTGGGAACTCTAAATGAAACACGGTTTGTGCTAGCTCTTTGAAAATTGAGAAAATAGAGTAGTTTTAGGTTCTGTCTCTATGGTTTGTTTCCTCTTGAAGCAGCCCTAACTGGAGACTGCCTAAATACACTTTCATTGGAAACGTGTGCCAAGCGTCCAAAAGTACTTGTTTTCTGAAATCTCGGCAAACATTTTTTCACCCAATCTGGATGATTCTCTGTGGTACTGATCAGTTCACTAAGCCCACTTGGCTGCCCAATTTTCACTCTTCTAGGTTGAAGCGTTCGTTTTCCAGTAAGAGTTCGAATTTTTAGGTTTCACTCTGTTTTCTCCTATATAGATAGATGTGTTGGGAACTCTAAATGAAACACGGTTTGTGCTAGCTCTTTGAAAATTGACAAAATAAAGTAGTTTTAGGTTCTGTCTCTATGGTTTGTTTCCTATTGAAGCAGCCCTAACTGGAGACTGCCTAAATACACTTTCATTGGAAAAGTGTGCCAAGCGTCCAAAAGTACTGGTTTTCTGAAATCTCGGCAAACATTTTTTCACCCAATCTGGATGATTCTCTGTGGCAGTGATCAGTTCACTAAGCCCACTTGGCTGCACAATTTTCACTCTTCTAGGTTGAAGCGTTCGTTTCCAGTAAGAGTTTGAATTTTTAGGTTTCACTCTGTTTTCTCCTATATAGATAGATGTGTTGGGAACTCTAAATGAAACACGGTTTGTGCTAGCTCTTTGAAAATTGACAAAATAAAGTAGTTTTAGGTTTTGTCTCTATGGTTTGTTTCCTCTTGAAGCAGCCCTAACTGGAGACTGCCTAAATACACTTTCATTGGAAACGTGTGCCAAGCGTCCAAAAGTACTGGTTTTCTGAAATCTCGGCAAACCTTTTTTCACCCAATCTTGATGAGACATTGTGGTAGTGATCAGTTCACTAAGTCCACTAGGCTGCCCAATTTTCACTCTTCTAGGTTGAAGCGTTCGTTTCTAGTAATAGTTTGAATTTTTAGGTTTCACTCTGTTTTCTCCTATATAGATAGATGTGTTGGGAACTCTAAATGAAACACGGTTTGTGCTAGCTCTTTGAAAATTGACAAAATAAAGTAGTTCTAAGTTCTGTCTCTAAGGTTGTTTCCTCTTGAAGCAGCCCTAAGCAGAGACTGCCTAAAGACATTTTCATTGGAAAGGTGTGGCCAGCGTCCAAAAGTACTGGTTTTCTGAAATCTCGGCAAACATTTTTTCACCCAATCTTGATGATTCTCTGTGGTAATGATCAGTTCACTAAGTCCACTTGGCTGCCCAATTTTCACTCTTCTAGGTTGAAGCGTTCGTTTCCAGTAAGAGTTTGAATTTTTAGGTTTCACTCTGTTTTCTCCTATATAGATAGATGTGTTGGGAACTCTAAATGAAACACGGTTTGTGCTAGCTCTTTGAAAATTGAGAAAATAGAGTAGTTTTAGGTTCTGTCTCTATGGTTTGTTTCCTCTTGAAGCAGCCCTAACTGGAGACTGCCTAAATACAATTTCATTGGAAACGTGTGCCAAGCGTCCAAAAGTACTGGTTTTCTGAAATCTCGGCAAACATTTTTTCACCCAATCTGGATGATTCTCTGTGGTAGTGATCAGTTCACTAAGCCCACTTGGCTGCAAAATTTTCACTCTTCTAGGTTGAAGCGTTCGTTTCCAGTAAGAGTTCGAATTTTTAGGTTTCACTCTGTTTTCTCCTATATAGATAGATGTGTTGGGAACTCTAAATGAAACACGGTTTGTGCTAGCTCTTTGAAAATTGACAAAATAAAGTAGTTTTAGGTTCTGTCTCTATGGTTTGTTTCCTCTTGAATCAGCCCTAACTGGAGACTGCCTAAATACACTTTCATTGGAAACGTGTGCCAAGCGTCCAAAAGTACTGGTTTTCTGAAATCTGGGCAAACCTTTTTTCACCCAAACTTGATGAGACATTGTGGTAGTGATAAGTTCACTAAGTCCACTTGGCTGCCCAATTTTCACGCTTCTAGGTTGAAGCGTTCGTTTCCAATAAGAGTTTGAATTTTTAGGTTTCACTCTGTTTTTTCCTATATAGATAGATGTGTTGGGAACTCTAAATGAAACACGGTTTGTGCTAGCTCTTTGAAAATTGACAAAATAAAGTAGTTTTAGGTTCTGTCTCTATGGTTTGTTTCCTCTTGAAGCAGCCCTAACTGGAGACTGCCTAAATACACTTTCATTGGAAACGTGTGCCAAGCGTCCAAAAGTACTGGTTTTGTGAAATCTCGGCAAACCTTTTTTCACCCAATCTTGATGAGACATTGTGGTAGTGATCAGTTCACTAAGTCCACTTGGCTGCCCAATTTTCACTCTTCTAGGTTGAAGCGTTCGTTTCCAATAAGATTTTGAATTTTTAGGTTTCACTCTGTTTTCTCCTATATAGATAGATGTGTTGGGAACTCTAAATGAAACACGGTTTGTGCTAGCTCTTTGAAAATTGACAAAATAAAGTAGTTCTAAGTTCTGTCTCAAAGGTTGTTTCCTCATGAAGCAGCCCTAAGCAGAGCCTGCCTAAAGACTTTTTCATTGGAAAGGTGTGCCAAGCGTCCAAAAGTACTGGTTTTCTGAAATCTCGGCAAACCTTTTTTCACCCAGTCTTGATGAGACATTGTGGTAGTGATCAGTTCACTAAGTCCACTTGGCTGCCCAATTTTCACTCTTCTAGGTTGAAGGGTTCGTTTCCAATAAGAGTTTGAATTTTTAGGTTTCACTCTGTTTTCTCCTATATAGATAGATGTGTTGGGAATTCTAAATGAAACACGGTTTGTGCTAGCTCTTTGAAAATTGACAAAATAAAGTAGTTTTAGGTTCTGTCTCTATGGTTTGTTTCCTCTTGAAGCAGCCCTAACTGGAGACTGCCTAAATACACTTTCATTGGAAACGTGTGCCAAGCGTCCAATAGTATGGTTTTCTGAAATCTCGGCAAACCTTTTTTCACCCAAACTTGATGAGACATTGTGGTAGTGATCAGTTCAATAAGTCCACTTGGCTACCCAATTTTCACTCTTCTAGGTTGAAGCGTTCGTTTCCAATAAGAGTTTGAATTTTTAGGTTTCACTCTGTTTTTTCCTATATAGATAGATGTGTTGTGAACTCTAAATGAAACACGGTTTGTGCTAGCTCTTTGAAAATTGACAAAAAAAGTAGTTTTAGGTTCTGTCTCTATGGTTTGTTTCCTCTTGAAGCAGCCCTATCTGGAGACTGCCTAAATACACTTTCATTGGAAACGTGTGCCAAGCGTCCAAAAGTACTGGTTTTCTGAAATCTCGGCAAACATTTTTTCACCCAATCTGGATGATTCTCTGTGGTAGTGATCAGTTCACTAAGTCAACTTGGCTTCCCAATTTTCACTCTTCTATGTTGAAGCGTTCGTTTCCAGTAAGAGTTTGAATTTTTAGGTTTCACTCTGTTTTCTCCTATATAGATAGATGTGTTGGGAACTCTAAATGAAACACAGTTTGTGCTAGCTCTTTGAAAATTGACAAAATAAATACTTCTAAGTTCTGTCTCTAAGGTTTGTTTCCTCTTGAAGCAGCCCTAAGCAGAGACTGCCTAAAGACATTTTCATTGGAAAGGTGTGCCAAGCGTCCAAAAGTACTGGTTTTCTGAAATCTCGGGAAACATTTTTTCACCCAATATTGATGATTCTCTGTGGTAGTGACCAGTTCACTAAGCCCACTTGGCTGCCCAATTTTCACTCTTCTAAGTTGAAGCGTTCGTTTCCAGTAAGAGTTTGAATTTTTAGATTTCACTGTGTTTTCTCCTATATAGATAGATGTGTTTGGAACTCTAAATGAAACACGGTTTGTGCTAGCTCTTTGAAAATTGACAAAATAATGTAGTTTTAGGTTCTGTCTCTATGGTTTGTTTCCTCTTCAAGCAGCCCTAACTGGAGACTGCCTAAATACACTTTCATTGGAAACGTTTGCCAAGCGTCCAAAAGTACTGGTTTTCTGAAATCTCGGCAAATATTTTTTCACCCAAACTGGATGATTCTCTGTGGTAGTGATCAGTACACTAAGTCAACTTGGCTTTCCAATTTTCACTCTTCTCGGTTGAAGCGTTCGTTTCCAGTAAGAGTTTGAATTTTTAGGTTTCACTGTGTTTTCTCCTATATAGATAGATGTGTTGGGAACTCTAAATGAAACACGGTTTGTGCTAGCTCTTTGAAATTTGACAAAATAAAGTAGTTCTAAGTTCTGTCTCAAAGGTTGTTTCCTCTTGAAGCAGCCCTAAGCAGAGACTGCCTAAAGACATTTTCATTGGAAAGGTGTGGCCAGCGTCCAAAAGTACTGGTTTTCTGAAATCTCGGCAAACATTTTTTCACCCAATCTTGATGATTCTCTGTGGTAGTGATCAGTTCACTAAGCCCACTTGGCTGCCCAATTTTCACTCTTCTAGGTTGAAGCGTTCGTTTCCAGTAAGGGTTTGAATTTTTAGGTTTCACTCTGTTTTCTCCTATATAGATAGATGTGTTGGGAACTCTAAATGAAACACGGTTTGTGCTAGCTCTTTGAAAATTGACAAAATAAAGTAGTTCTAAGTTCTGTCTCAAAGGTTGTTTCCTCTTGAAGCAGCCCTAAGCAGAGCCTGCCTAAAGACATTTTCATTGGAAAGGTGTGCCAAGCGCCCAAAAGTACTGGTTTTCTGAAATCTCGGCAAACATTTTTCACCCAATCTTGATGAGACATTGTGGTAGTGATCAGTTCACTAAGTCCACTTCGCTGCCCAATTTTCACTCTTCTAGGTTGAAGCGTTCGTTTCCAATAAGAGTTTGAATTTTTAGGTTTCACTCTGTTTTCTCCTATACAGATAGATGTGTTGGGAACTCTAAATGAAACACGGTTTGTGCTAGCTCTTTGAAAATTGACAAAATAAAGTAGTTTTAGGTTCTGTCTCTATGGTTTGTTTCCTCTTGAAGCAGCCCTAACTGGAGACTGCCTAAATACACTTTCATTGGAAACGTGTGCCAAGCGTCCAAAAATACTGGTTTTCTGAAATCTCAGCAAACGTTTTTTCACCCAATCTTGATGAGACATTGTGGTAGTGATCAGTTCACTAAGCCCACTTGGCTGCCCAATTTTCACTCTTCTAGGTTGAAGCGTTCGTTTCCAGTAAGGGTTTGAATTTTTAGGTTTCACTCTGTTTTCTCCTATATAGATAGATGTGTTGGGAACTCTAAATGAAACACGGTTTGTGCTAGCTCTTTGAAAATTGACAAAATAAAGTAGTTCTAAGTTCTGTCTCAAAGGTTGTTTCCTCTTGAAGCAGCCCTAAGCAGAGCCTGCCTAAAGACATTTTCATTGGAAAGGTGTGCCAAGCGCCCAAAAGTACTGGTTTTCTGAAATCTCGGCAAACATTTTTCACCCAATCTTGATGAGACATTGTGGTAGTGATCAGTTCACTAAGTCCACTTCGCTGCCCAATTTTCACTCTTCTAGGTTGAAGCGTTCGTTTCCAATAAGAGTTTGAATTTTTAGGTTTCACTCTGTTTTCTCCTATACAGATAGATGTGTTGGGAACTCTAAATGAAACACGGTTTGTGCTAGCTCTTTGAAAATTGACAAAATAAAGTAGTTTTAGGTTCTGTCTCTATGGTTTGTTTCCTCTTGAAGCAGCCCTAACTGGAGACTGCCTAAATACACTTTCATTGGAAACGTGTGCCAAGCGTCCAAAAATACTGGTTTTCTGAAATCTCAGCAAACGTTTTTTCACCCAATCTTGATGAGACATTGTGGTAGTGATCAGTTCACTAAGTCCACTTGGCTGCCCAATTTTCACTCTTCTAGGTTGAAGCGTTCGTTTCCAATAAGAGTTTGAATTTTTATTTTTCACTCTGTTTTTTCCTATATAGATAGATGAGATGGGAACTCTAAATGAAACACGGTTTGTGCTAGCTCTTTGAAAATTGACAAAATAAAGTAGTTCTAAGTTCTGTCTCTAAGGTTTGTTTCCTCTTGAAGCAGCCCTAAGCAGAGCCTGCCTAAAGACATTTTCATTGGAAAGGTGTGCCAAGCGTACAAAAGTACTGGTTTTCTGAAATCTAGGCAATCATTTTTTCACCCAATATTGATGATTCTCTGTGGTAGTGACCAGTTCACTAAGCCCACTTGGCTGCCCAATCTTCACTCTTCTAAGTTGAAGAGTTCGTTTCCAGTAAGAGTTTGAATTTTTAGGTTTCACTGTGTTTTCTCCTATATAGATAGATGTGTTTGGAACTCTAAATGAAACACGGTTTGTGCTAGCTCTTTGAAAATTGACAAAATAAAGTAGTTTTAGGTTCTGTCTCTATGGTTTGTTTCCTCTTCAAGCAGCCCTAACTGGAGACTGCCTAAATACACTTTCATTGGAAACGTGTGCCAAGCGTCCAAAAGTACTGGTTTCTGAAATCTCGGCAAACATTTTTTCACCCAATCTGGATGATTCTCTGTGGTAGTGATCAGTTCACTAAGCCCACTTGGCTGCCCAATTTTCACTCTTCTAGGTTGAAGCGTTCGTTTCCAGTAAGAGTTTGAATATTTAGGTTTCACTCTGTTTTCTCCTATATAGTTAGATGTGTTGGGAACTCTAAATGAAACACGGTTTGTGCTAGCTCTTTGAAAATTGACAAAATAAAGTAGTTTTAGGTTCTGTCTCTATGGTTTGTTTCCTCTTGAAGCAGCCCTATGCAGAGACTGCCTAAAGATATTTTCATTGGAAAGTTGTGGCCAGCGTCCAAAAGTACTGGTTTTCTGAAATCATGGCAAACATTTTTTCACCCAATCTTGATGATTATCTGTGGTAATGATCAGTTCACTAAGTCCACTTGGCTGCCCAATTTTCACTCTTCTAGGTTGAAGCGTTCGTTTCCAGTAACAGTTTGAATTTTTAGGTTTCACTCTGTTTTCTCCTATATAGATAGATGTGTTGGGAACTCTAAATGAAACACGGTTTGTGCTAGCTCTTTGAAAATTGACAAAATAAAGTAGTTTTAGGTTCTGTCTCTAAGGTTTGTTTCCTCTTGAAGCAGCCCTAAGCAGAGCCTGCCTAAAGACATTTTCATTGGAAAGGTGTGCCAAGCGTCCAAAAGTACTGGTTTTCTGAAATCTCGGCAATCATTTTTTCACCCAATATTGATGATTCTCTGTGGTAGTGACCAGTTCACTAAGCCCACTTGGCTGCCCAATTTTCACTCTTCTAAGTTGAAGCGTTCGTTTCCAGTAAGAGTTTGAATTTTTAGGTTTCACTGTGTTTTCTCCTATATAGATAGATGTGTTTGGAACTCTAAATGAAACACGGTTTGTGCTAGCTCTTTGAAAATTGACAAAATAAAGTAGTTTTAGGTTCTGTCTCTATGGTTTGTTTCCTCTTCAAGCAGCCCTAACTGGAGACTGCCTAAATACACTTTCATTGGAAACGTGTGCCAAGCGTCCAAAAGTACTGGTTTTCTGAAATCTCGGCAAACATTTTTTCACCCAATCTGGATGATTCTCTGTGGTAGTGATCAGTTCACTAAGCCACTTGGCTGCCCAATTTTCACTCTTCTAGGTTGAAGCGTTCGTTTCCAGTAAGAGTTTGAATATTTAGGTTTCACTCTGTTTTCTCCTATATAGATAGATGTGTTGGGAACTCTAAATGAAACACGGTTTGTGCTAGCTCTTTGAAAATTGACAAAATAAAGTAGTTTTAGGTTCTGTCTCTATGGTTTGTTTCCTCTTGAAGCAGCCCTAAGCAGAGACTGCCTAAAGATATTTTCATTGGAAAGGTGTGGCCAGCGTCCAAAAGTACTGGTTTTCTGAAATCATGGCAAACATTTTTTCACCCAATCTTGATGATTATCTGTGGTAATGATCAGTTCACTAAGTCCACTTGGCTGCCCAATTTTCACTCTTCTAGGTTGATGCGTTCGTTTTCAGTAAGAGTTTGAATTTTTAGGTTTCACTCTGTTTTCTCCTATATAGATAGATGTGTTGGGAACTCTAAATGAAACACGGTTTGTGCTAGCTCTTTGAAAATTGACAAAATGAAGTAGTTTTAGGTTCTGTCTCTAAGGTTTGTTTCCTCTTGAAGCAGCCCTAAGCAGAGCCTGCCTAAAGACATTTTCATTGGAAAGGTGTGCCAAGCATCCAAAAGTACTGGTTTTCTGAAATCTCGGCAATCATTTTTTCACCCAATATTGATGATTCTCTGTGGTAGTGACCAGTTCACTAAGCCCACTTGGCTGCCCAATTTTCACTCTTCTAAGTTGAAGCGTTCGTTTCCAGTAAGAGTTTGAATTTTTAGGTTTCACTGTGTTTTCTCCTATATAGATAGATGTGTTTGGAACTCTAAATGAAACACGGTTTGTGCTAGCTCTTTGAAAATTGACAAAATAAAGTAGTTCTAATTTCTGTCTCTAAGGTTTGTTTCCTCTTGAAGCAGCCCTAAGCAGAGCCTGCCTAAAGACATTTTCATTGGAAAGGTGTGCCAAGCGTCCAAAAGTACTGGTTTTCTGAAATCTCGGCAAACCTTTTTTCACCCAAACTTGATGAGACATTGTGGTAGTGATCAGTTCACTAAGTCCACTTGGCTGCCCAATTTTCACTCTTCTAGGTTGAAGCGTTCGTTTCCAGTAAGAGTTTGAATTTTTAGGTTTCACTCTGTTTTCTCCTATATAGATAGATGTGTTGGGAACTCTAAATGAAACACGGTTTGTGCTAGCTCTTTGAAAATTGAGAAAATAGAGTAGTTTTAGGTTCTGTCTCTATGGTTTGTTTCCTCTTGAAGCAGCCCTAACTGGAGACTGCCTAAATACAATTTCATTGGAAACGTGTGCCAAGCGTCCAAAAGTACTGGTTTTCTGAAATCTCGGCAAACATTTTTTCACCCAATCTGGATGATTCTCTGTGGTAGTGATCAGTTCACTAAGCCCACTTGGCTGCCCAATTTTCACTCTTCTAGGTTGAAGCGTTCGTTTCCAGTAAGAGTTCGAATTTTTAGGTTTCACTCTGTTTTCTCCTATATAGATAGATGTGTTGGGAACTCTAAATGAAACACGGTTTGTGCTAGCTCTTTGAAAATTGACAAAATAAAGTAGTTTTAGGTTCTGTCTCTATGGTTTGTTTCCTCTTGAATCAGCCCTAACTGGAGACTGCCTAAATACACTTTCATTGGAAACGTGTGCCAAGCGTCCAAAAGTACTGGTTTTCTGAAATCTGGGCAAACCTTTTTTCACCCAAACTTGATGAGACATTGTGGTAGTGATAAGTTCACTAAGTCCACTTGGCTGCCCAATTTTCACGCTTCTAGTTGAAGCGTTCGTTTCAATAAGAGTTTGAATTTTTAGGTTTCACTCTGTTTTTTCCTATATAGATAGATGTGTTGGGAACTCTAAATGAAACACGGTTTGTGCTAGCTCTTTGAAAATTGACAAAATAAAGTAGTTTTAGGTTCTGTCTCTATGGTTTGTTTCCTCTTGAAGCAGCCCTAACTGGAGACTGCCTAAATACACTTTCATTGGAAACGTGTGCCAAGCGTCCAAAAGTACTGGTTTTGTGAAATCTCGGCAAACCTTTTTTCACCCAATCTTGATGAGACATTGTGGTAGTGATCAGTTCACTAAGTCCACTTGGCTGCCCAATTTTCACTCTTCTAGGTTGAAGCGTTCGTTTCCAATAAGATTTTGAATTTTTAGGTTTCACTCTGTTTTCTCCTATATAGATAGATGTGTTGGGAACTCTAAATGAAACACGGTTTGTGCTAGCTCTTTGAAAATTGACAAAATAAAGTAGTTCTAAGTTCTGTCTCAAAGGTTGTTTCCTCATGAAGCAGCCCTAAGCAGAGCCTGCCTAAAGACTTTTTCATTGGAAAGGTGTGCCAAGCGTCCAAAAGTACTGGTTTTCTGAAATCTCGGCAAACCTTTTTTCACCCAGTCTTGATGAGACATTGTGGTAGTGATCAGTTCACTAAGTCCACTTGGCTGCCCAATTTTAACTCTTCTAGGTTGAAGGGTTCGTTTCCAATAAGAGTTTGAATTTTTAGGTTCACTCTGTTTTCTCCTATATAGATAGATGTGTTGGGAATTCTAAATGAAACACGGTTTGTGCTAGCTCTTTGAAAATTGACAAAATAAAGTAGTTTTAGGTTCTGTCTCTATGGTTTGTTTCCTCTTGAAGCAGCCCTAACTGGAGACTGCCTAAATACACTTTCATTGGAAACGTGTGCCAAGCGTCCAATAGTATGGTTTTCTGAAATCTCGGCAAACCTTTTTTCACCCAAACTTGATGAGACATTGTGGTAGTGATCAGTTCAATAAGTCCACTTGGCTACCCAATTTTCACTCTTCTAGGTTGAAGCGTTCGTTTCCAATAAGAGTTTGAATTTTTAGGTTTCACTCTGTTTTTTCCTATATAGATAGATGTGTTGTGAACTCTAAATGAAACACGGTTTGTGCTAGCTCTTTGAAAATTGACAAAAAAAGTAGTTTTAGGTTCTGTCTCTATGGTTTGTTTCCTCTTGAAGCAGCCCTATCTGGAGACTGCCTAAATACACTTTCATTGGAAACGTGTGCCAAGCGTCCAAAAGTACTGGTTTTCTGAAATCTCGGCAAACATTTTTTCACCCAATCTGGATGATTCTCTGTGGTAGTGATCAGTTCACTAAGTCAACTTGGCTTCCCAATTTTCACTCTTCTATGTTGAAGCGTTCGTTTCCAGTAAGAGTTTGAATTTTTAGGTTTCACTCTGTTTTCTCCTATATAGATAGATGTGTTGGGAACTCTAAATGAAACACAGTTTGTGCTAGCTCTTTGAAAATTGACAAAATAAATACTTCTAAGTTCTGTCTCTAAGGTTTGTTTCCTCTTGAAGCAGCCCTAAGCAGAGACTGCCTAAAGACATTTTCATTGGAAAGGTGTGCCAAGCGTCCAAAAGTACTGGTTTTCTGAAATCTCGGGAAACATTTTTTCACCCAATATTGATGATTCTCTGTGTAGTGACCAGTTCACTAAGCCCACTTGGCTGCCCAATTTTCACTCTTCTAAGTTGAAGCGTTCGTTTCCAGTAAGAGTTTGAATTTTTAGATTTCACTGTGTTTTCTCCTATATAGATAGATGTGTTTGGAACTCTAAATGAAACACGGTTTGTGCTAGCTCTTTGAAAATTGACAAAATAATGTAGTTTTAGGTTCTGTCTCTATGGTTTGTTTCCTCTTCAAGCAGCCCTAACTGGAGACTGCCTAAATACACTTTCATTGGAAACGTTTGCCAAGCGTCCAAAAGTACTGGTTTTCTGAAATCTCGGCAAATATTTTTTCACCCAAACTGGATGATTCTCTGTGGTAGTGATCAGTACACTAAGTCAACTTGGCTTTCCAATTTTCACTCTTCTCGGTTGAAGCGTTCGTTTCCAGTAAGAGTTTGAATTTTTAGGTTTCACTGTGTTTTCTCCTATATAGATAGATGTGTTGGGAACTCTAAATGAAACACGGTTTGTGCTAGCTCTTTGAAATTTGACAAAATAAAGTAGTTCTAAGTTCTGTCTCAAAGGTTGTTTCCTCTTGAAGCAGCCCTAAGCAGAGACTGCCTAAAGACATTTTCATTGGAAAGGTGTGGCCAGCGTCCAAAAGTACTGGTTTTCTGAAATCTCGGCAAACATTTTTTCACCCAATCTTGATGATTCTCTGTGGTAGTGATCAGTTCACTAAGCCCACTTGGCTGCCCAATTTTCACTCTTCTAGGTTGAAGCGTTCGTTTCCAGTAAGGGTTTGAATTTTTAGGTTTCACTCTGTTTTCTCCTATATAGATAGATGTGTTGGGAACTCTAAATGAAACACGGTTTGTGCTAGCTCTTTGAAAATTGACAAAATAAAGTAGTTCTAAGTTCTGTCTCAAAGGTTGTTTCCTCTTGAAGCAGCCCTAAGCAGAGCCTGCCTAAAGACATTTTCATTGGAAAGGTGTGCCAAGCGCCCAAAAGTACTGGTTTTCTGAAATCTCGGCAAACATTTTTCACCCAATCTTGATGAGACATTGTGGTA
>NW_027510959.1:0-29547 GCF_048772815.1 Callospermophilus lateralis
ATCTACAGTAGCAGTTTTCATATTTAGGTTTCCTCTGCTTTCTCCTATATAGATAGATGAATTTGGAACTCTAAATCCAACATGGTTCATAGTAGCTCTTTGAAACTTGACAAAATAAAGGAGTTCTCAGTTTTGTCTCTATGGTTTGTTTCCTCTTCAAGTAGCCCTAGGCACAGATTGTAGAAAAGCAATTTCATTGAGAGGGGTTGCCAAGCTTTCAAGAATTAACGAGTTTCCGAAATACCAGCAAATATTTTTTCACCCAATCTTGATGATACTTGGTGTTAATTATCAGTACACAAATCCCACTTGGCTCACCAAATTTTGTTCATCTAGGTTGAAGCGTTCGTCTACAGTAGCAGTTTTTATATTTAGGTTTCCCTCTGTTCTCTCATATATAGATAGATGAATTTGGAAATCTAAATCCAACATGGTTCGTAGAAGCTCTTTGAAACTTGACAAAATAAAGGAGTTCTCAGTTTTGTCTCTATGGTTTGTTTCCTCTTTCCATAGCCCTAGGCACAGACTGTGGAAAAGCACTTTCATTGAAAGGGGTTGCCAAGCTTCTAAGAATTAACGAGTTTCCGAAATACCAGCAAATATTTTTTTCACCCAATCTTGATGATACTTGATGGTAATGATCAGTACACAAATTCCACTTGGGTCACCAAATTTTGTTCTTCTAGGTTGAAGCATTCATCTACAGTAGTAGTTTTTATATTTAGTTTTCCCACTGTTCTCTCTTATATATATAGATGAATTTGGAACTCAAAATTCAACATGGTTAGTAGAAGCTCTTTGAAACTTGACAAAATAAAGGAGTTCTCAGTTTTGTCTCTATGGTTTGTTTTCTCTTTAAGTAGCCCTATGCACAGACTGTGGAAAAGCACTTTCACTGAGAGGGGTTGCCAACCTTCTAAGAATTAACGAGTTTCCGAAATACCTGCAAATATTTTTTCACCCAATCTTGATGATACTTGGTGGTAATGATCAGTACACAAATCCCACTTGGCTCACCAAATTTTGTTCATCTAGGTTGAAGCGTTCGTCTACAGTAGCAGTTTTTATATTTAGGTTTCCCTCTGTTCTCTCCTATACAGATAGATGAATTTGGAAATCTAAATCCAACATGGTTCGTAGTAGCTCTTTGAAACTTGACAAAATAAAGGAGTTCTCAGTTTTGTCTCTATGGTTTGTTTCCTCTTCCTAGCCCTAGGCACAGACTGTGGAAAAGCACTTTCATTGAGAGGGGTTGCCAAGCTTCTAAGAATTAACGAGTTTCCTAAATACCAGCAAATATTTTTTTCACCCAATCTTGATGATACTTGGTGGTAATGATCAGTACACAAATTTCACTTGGCTCACCAAATTTTGTTCTTCTAGGTTGAAGCGTTCATCTACAGTAGTAGTATTTATATTTAATTTTCCCTCTGTTCTCTCCTATATAGATAGATGAATTTGGAACTCTAACTCCAACATGGTTTGTAGTAGCTCTTTGAAACTTTACAAAATAAAGGAGGTCTTAGTTTTGTCTCCATGGTTTGTTTCCCCTTCAAGTAGCCCTCAGCACAGACTGTGGAAAAGCACTTTCATAGAGAGGGGTTGCCAAGCTTCTAAGAAATAACGATTTTCCGAAACACCAGCAAATATTTTTTCTCCCGATCTTGATGATACTTGGTGGTAATGATTAGTACACAAATCCCACTTGGCTCACGAAATTTTGTTCTTCTCGGTTGAAGCGTTCGTGTACAGTAGCAGTTTTTATATTTAGTTTTCCCTCTGTTCTCTCCTATATAGATAGATGAATTTGGAACTCTAAATCCAACATGGTTTGTAGTAGCTCTTTGAAACTTGACAAAATAAAGGAGTTCTCAGTTTTGTCTCTATGGATTGTTTCCTCTTCAAGTAGCCTTAGGCACAGACTGTGGAAAAGCACTTTCATTGAGATGGGTTGCAAAGTTTCTAAGAACTAACGAGTTTCCAAATTACGAGCAAACACTTTTTCACCCAATCTTGATGATACTGTGTGGTAATGATCAGTACACAAATCCCACTTGGCTCACCAAATTTTGTTCTTCTAGGTTGAAGCGTTCGTCTACAGTAGCAGTTTTTATATTTAGGTTTCCTCTGCTCTCTCCTATATAGATACATGAATTTGGAACTTTAAATCCAACATTGTTTGTAGTAGCTCTTTGAAACTTGACAAAATAAAGGAGTTCTCAGTTTTGTCTCTATGGTTTGTTTCCGCTTTAAGTAGCCCTAAACACAGACTGTGTAAAAGCACTTTCATTGAGAGGGGTTGCCAACCTTCTAATAATTAACGAGTTTCCCAAATACCAGCAAATATTTTTCACCTTATCTTGATGATACTTGGTGGTAATGATCAGTACACAAATCCCACTTGGCTCACCAAATTTTGTTCTTCTAGGTTGAAGCGTTCATCTACACTAGTAGTTTTTATATTTAGTTTTCCCTCTGTTCTCTCCTATATAGATAGATGAATGTGGAACTCTAAATCCAACATGATTTGTAGTAGCTCTTTGAAACTTGACAAAATAAAGGAGGTCTCAGTTTTGTCTCTATGGTTTTTTCCTCTTCAAGTAGTCCTCAGCACAGACTGTGGAAAAGCACTTTCATTGAGAGGGGTTGCCAAGCTTCTAAGAATTAACGACTTCCCGAAATACCAGCAAATATTTTTTCACCCGATCTTGATAATACTTGATGGTAATGATCAGTACACAAATTCCACTTGGCTCACCAAATTTTGTTCTTCTAGGTTGAAGCGTTCATCTACAGTAGTAGTTTTTATATTTAGTTTTCCCACTGTTCTCTCTTATATATGTAGATGAATTTGGAACTCAAAATTCAACATGGTTAGTAGAAGCTCTTTGAAACTTGACAAAATAAAGGAGTTCTCAGTTTTGTCTCTATGGTTTGTTTTCTCTTTAAGTAGCCCTATGCACAGACTGTGGAAAAGCACTTTCACTGAGAGGGGTTGCCAACCTTCTAAGAATTAACGAGTTTCCGAAATACCTGCAAATATTTTTTCACCCAATCTTGATGATACTTGGTGGTAATGATCAGTACACAAATCCCACTTGGCTCACCAAATTTTGTTCTTCTAGGTTGAAGCGTTCGTCTACAGTAGCAGTTTTTATATTTAGGTTTCCCTCTGTTCTCTCCTATAAAGATAGATGAATTTGGAAATCTAAATCCAACATGGTTCGTAGTAGCTCTTTGAAACTTGACAAAATAAAGGAGTTCTCAGTTTTGTCTCTATGGTTTGTTTCCTCTTCCTAGCCCTAGGCACAGACTGTGGAAAAGCACTTTCATTGAGAGGGGTTGCCAAGCTTCTAAGAATTAACGAGTTTCCCAAATACCAGCAAATATTTTTTTCACCCAATCTTGATGATACTTGGTGGTAATGATCAGGACACAAATCCCACTTGGCTCACCAAATTGTTTTCTTCTAGGTTGAAGCGTTCATCTACAGTAGTAGTATTTATATTTAGTTTTCCCTCTGTTCTCTCCTATATAGATAGATGAAGTTGGAACACTAAATCCAACATGGTTTGTAGTAGCTCCTTGAAACTTTACAAAATAAAGGAGTTCTCAGTTTTGTCTCTATGGTTTGTTTCCTCTTCAAGTAGCCTTCAGCACAGATTGTTTAAAAGCACTTTCATTGAGAGGGGTTGTCAAGCTTCTAAGAATTAATGAGTTTCCGAAATACCAGCAAATATTTTTTCACCCGATCTTGATGATACTTGGTGGTAATGATTAGTACACAAATCCCAATTGGCTCACGTAATTTTCTTCTTCTAGGTTGAAGCGTTCGTGTACAGTAGCAGTTTTTATATTTAGGTTTCCTTCTGTTCTCTCCTATATAGATAGATGAATTTGGAACTCTAAATCCAACATGGTTTGTAGTAGCTCTTTGAAACTTGACAAAATAAAGGAGTTCTCAGTTTTTTCTCTACGGTTTGTTTCCTCTTCAAGTAGCCATAGGCACAGTTTGTGGAAAAGCACTTTCATTGAGATGGGTTGCCAAGCTTCTAAGAATTAACGAGTTTCCGAAATACGAGCAAACACTTTTTCACCCAATCTTGATGATACTTTGTGGTAATGATCAGTACAAAAATCCCACTTGGCTCACCAAATTTTGTTTTTCTAGGTTGAAGCGTTCATCTACAGTAGCAGTTTTTATATTTAGGTTTCCTCTGCTTTCTCCTATATAGATAGATGAATTTGGAACTCTAAATCCAACATGGTTCATAGTAGCTCTTTGAAACTTGACAAAATAAAGGAGTTCTCAGTTTTGTCTCTATGGTTTGTTTCCTCTTCAAGTAGCCCTAGGCACAGACTGTAGAAAAGCAATTTCATTGAGAGGGGTTGCCAAGCTTCCAAGAATTAACGAGTTTCCAAAATACCAGCAAATATTTTTTCACCCAATCTTGATGATACTTGGTGTTAATGATCAGTATACAAATCCCATTTGGCTCACCAAATTTTGTTCTTCTAGGTTGAAGCGTTCATCTACAGTAGCAGTTTTTATATTTAGGTTTCCCTCTGTTCTCTCATATATAGATAGATGAATTTGGAAATCTAAATCCAACATAATTCGTAAAAGCTCTTTGAAACTTGACAAAATAAACGAGTTCTCAGTTTTGTCTCTATGGTTTGTTTCATCTTCACATAGCCCTAGGCACAGACTGTGGAAAAGCACTTTCATTGAAAGGGGTTGCCAAGCTTCTAAGAATTAACGAGTTTCCGAAATACCTGCAAATATTTTTTCATCCAATCTTGATGATACTTGGTGGTAATGATCAGTACACAAATCCCACTTGGCTCACCAAATTGTGTTCTTCTAGGTTGAAGCGTTCATCTACAGTAGTAGTTTTTATATTTTGTTTTCCCACTGTTATCCCCTATATAGATAGATGAAGTTGGAACACTAAATCCAACATGGTTTGTTGTAGCTCTTTGAAACTTTACAAAATAAAGGAGTTCTCAGTTTTGTCTCTATGGTTTGTTTCCTCTTCAAGTAGCCTTCAGCACAGATTGTTTAAAAGCACTTTCATTGAGAGGGGTTGTCAAGCTTCTAAGAATAAATGAGTTTCCGAAATACCAGCAAATATTTTTTCACCCGATCTTGATGATACTTGGTGGTAATGATTAGTACACAAATCCCAATTGGCTCACGTAATTTTGTTCTTCTAGGTTGAAGCGTTCGTGTACAGTAGCAGTTTTTATATTTAGGTTTCCTTCTGTTCTCTCCTATATAGATAGATGAATTTGGAACTCTAAATCCAACATGGTTTGTAGTAGCTCTTTGAAACTTGACAAAATAAAGGAGTTCTCAGTTTTGTCTCTATGGATTGTTTCCTCTTCAAGTAGCCTTAGGCACAGACTGTGGAAAAGCACTTTCATTGAGATGGGTTGCCAAGCTTCTAAGAATTAACGAGTTTCCGAAATACGAGCAAACACTTTTTCACCCAATCTTGATGATACTTTGTGGTAATGATCAGTACAAAAATCCCACTTGGCTCACCAAATTTTGTTCTTCTAGGTTGAAGCGTTCATCTACAGTAGCAGTTTTTATATTTAGGTTTCCTCTGCTTTCTCCTATATAGATAGATGAATTTGGAACTCTAAATCCAACATGGTTCATAGTAGCTCTTTGAAACTTGACAAAATAAAGGAGTTCTCAGTTTTGTCTCTATGGTTTGTTTCCTCTTCAAGTAGCCCTAGGCACAGACTGTAGAAAAGCAATTTCATTGAGAGGGGTTGCCAAGCTTCCAAGAATTAACGAGTTTCCAAAATACCAGCAAATATTTTTTCACCCAATCTTGATGATACTTGGTGTTAATGATCAGTATACAAATCCCATTTGGCTCACCAAATTTTGTTCTTCTAGGTTGAAGCGTTCGTCTACAGTAGCAGTTTTTATATTTAGGTTTCCCTCTGTTCTCTCATATATAGATAGATGAATTTGGAAATCTAAATCCAACATAATTCGTAAAAGCTCTTTGAAACTTGACAAAATAAACGAGTTCTCAGTTTTGTCTCTATGGTTTGTTTCCTCTTCACATAGCCCTAGGCACAGACTGTGGAAAAGCACTTTCATTGAAAGGGGTTGCCAAGCTTCTAAGAATTAACGAGTTTCCGAAATACCTGCAAATATTTTTTCATCCAATCTTGATGATACTTGGTGGTATTGATCAGTACACAAATCCCACTTGGCTCACCAAATTTTGTTCTTCTAGGTTGAAGCGTTCGTCTACAGTAGCAGTTTTTATATTTAGGTTTCCCTCTGTTCTCTCCTATACAGATAGATGATTTTGGAAATCTAAATCCAACATGGTTCATAGAAGCTCTTTGAAACTTGACAAAATAAAGGAGTTCTCAGTTTTGTGTCTATGGTTTGTTTCCTCTTCCTAGCCCTAGGCACAGACTGTGGAAAAGCACTTTCATTGAGAGGGGTTGCCAAGCTTCTAAGAATTAACGAGTTTCCCAAATACCAGCAAATATTTTTTTCACCCAATCTTGATGATACTTGGTGGTAATGATCAGTACACAAATTTCACTTGGCTCACCAAATTTTGTTCTTCTAGGTTGAAGCGTTCATCTACAGTAGTAGTATTTATATTTAGTTTTCCCTCTGTTTTCTCCTATATAGATAGATGAATTTGGAATTCTAAATCCAACATGGTTTTTAGTAGCTCTTTGAAACTTTACAAAATAAAGGAGGTCTTAGTTTTGTCTCCATGGTTTGTTTCCCCTTCAAGTAGCCCTCAGCACAGACTGTGGAAAAGCACTTTCATCGAGAGGGGTTGCCAAGCTTCTAATAATTAACGATTTTCCGAAATACCAGCAAATATTTTTTCACCCGATCTTGATGATACTTGGTGGTAATGATTAGTACACAAATCCCACTTGGCTCACGAAATTTTGTTCTTCTCGGTTGAAGCGTTCGTGTACAGTAGCAGTTTTTATATTTAGTTTTCCCTCTGTTCTCTCCTATATAGATAGATGAATTTGGAACTCTAAATCCAACATGGTTTGTAGTAGCTCTTTGAAACTTGACAAAATAAAAAAGTTATCAGTTTTTTCTCTATGGTTTGTTTCCTCTTCAAGTAGCCCTCAGCACAGACTGTGGAAAAGCACTTTCATTGAGAGAAGTTGCCAAGCTTCTAAGAATTAACGAGTTTCCGAAATACAAAGAAATATTTTTTCACCCGATCTTGATAATACTTGGTGGTAATGATTAGTACACAAATCCGACTTGGCTCACCAAATTTTGTTCTTCTAGGTTGAAGCATTCGTGTACAGTAGCAGTTTTTATATTTAGGTTTCCTTCTGTTCTCTCCTATATAAATAGATGAATTTGGAACTCTAAATCCAACATGGTTTGTTGTAGCTCTTTGAATCTTGACAAATAAAGGAGTTCTCAGTTTTGTCTCTATGGTTTGTTTCCTCTTCAAGTAGCCCTAGGCACAGACTGTGGAACAGCACTCTCATCGAGAGGGGTTGCCAACCTTCTAAGAATTAACGAGTTTCATGAATACCTGCAAATATTTTTTCACCCAATCTTGATGATACATTGTGGTAATGATCAGTACACAAATCCCACTTGGCTCACCAAATTTTGTTCTTCTAGGTTGAAGCGTTCGTCTACAGTAGTAGTTTTTATATTTAGGTTTCCATCTGCTCTCACCTATATTGATAGATGAATTTGGAACCCTAAATCCAACATGGTTTGTAGTAGCTCTTTGAAACTTGACAAAATAAAGGAGTTCTCAGTTTTGTCTCTATGGTTTGTTTCCTCTTTAAGTAGCCCTAAGCACAGAATGAGTAAAAGCACTTTCATTGAGAGGGGTTGCCTACCTTCTAAGAATTAACAAGTTTCCGAAATACGAGCGAACACTTTTTCACCCAATCTTGATGATACTTGGTGGTAATGATCAGTACCTAAATCCCACTTGGCTCACCAAATTTTGTTCTTCTAGGTTGAAGCGTTCGTCTACAGTAGTAGTTTTTATATTTAGGTTTCCATCTGCTCTCTCCTATATAGATAGATGAATTTGGAACTCTAAATCGACCATGGTTTGTAGTAGCTCTTTGAAACTTGACAAAATAAAGGAGTGCTCAGTTTTGTCTCTATGCTTTGTTTCCTCTTTAAGTAGTCCTATGCACAGACTGTGGAAAAGCACTTTCATTGAGAGGGGTTGCCAAGCTTCTAAGAATTAACGAGTTTCCGAAATACCAGCAAATATTTTTTCACCCAATCTTGAGGATACTTGGTGGTAATGAACAGTACTCAAATCCCACTTGGCTCACCAAATTTTGTTCTTCTAGGTTGAAGCGTTCGTCTATAGTAGCAGTTTTTATATTTAGGATTCCCTCTTCTCTCCTATATAGATAGATGAATTTGGAACTCTAAATCCAACATGGTTTGTAGTAGCTCTTTGAAACTTGACAAAATAAAGGAGTTCTCAGTTTTGTCTCGATGGTTTGTTTCCTCTTCAAGTAGCCCTCAGCACAGACTGTGGAAAAGCACTTTCATGAGATAAGTTTCCAAGCTTCTAAGAATTAACGATTTTCCGAAATACCAGGAAATATTTTTTCACCCGATCTTGATGATACTTGGTGGTAATGATTAGTACACAAATCCCACTTGGCTCACCAAATTTTGTTCTTCTAGGTTGAAGCGTTCGTGTACAGTAGCAGTTTTTATATTTAGGTTTCCATCTGCTCTCTCCTATATAGATAGATGAATTTGGAACTCTAAATCCAACATGGTTTGTAGTAGCTCTTTGAAACTTGACAAAATAAAGGAGTGCTCAGTTTTGTCTCTATGCTTTGTTTCCTCTTTAAGTAGCCCTATTCACAGACTGTGTAAAAGCACTTTCATTCAGAGGGGTTGTCAAGATTCTAAGAATTAACGCGTTTCCGAAATACCAGCAAATATTTTTTTACCCAATCTTGATGATACTTGGTGTTAATGATCAGTACACAAATCCCACTTGGCTCACCAAATTTTGTTCTTCTAGGTTGAAGCGTTCGTCTACAGTAGCAGTTTTTATATTTAGGTTTCCTCTGCTCTCTCCTATATAGATAGATGAACTTGGAACTCTAAATCCAACATGGTTCGTAGTAGCTCTTTGAAACTTGACAAAATAAAGGAGTTCTCAGTTTTGTCTCTATGGTTTGTTTCCTCTTCAAGTAGTCCTAGGCACAGACTCTGGAAAAGCACTTTCATTGAGAGGGGTTGCCAACCTTCTAAGAATTAACGAGTTTCCGAAATACCTGCAAATATTTTTTCACCTAATCTTGAGGATACTTGGTGGTAATGATCAGTACACAAATCCCACTTGGCTCACCAAATTTTGTTCTTCTAGCTTGAAGCGTTCCTCTACAGTAGCAGTTTTTATATTTATATTTCCATCTGCTCTCTCCTATATAGATAGATGAATTTGGAACTCTAAATCCAACATGGTTTGTAGTAGCTCTTTGAGACTTGACAAAATAAAGGAGTTCTCAGTTTTGTCTCTATGGTTTGTTTCCTCTTTAAGTAGCCCTAAGCACAGACTGTGGAAAAGCACTTTCATTGAGAGGGGTTGTAAAGCTTCTAAGAATTAACGAGTTTCTGAAATACCAGAAAATATTTTTTCACCAAATCTTGATGATACTTGGTGGTAATGATCAGTACACAAATATCACTTGGCTCACCAAATTTTGTTCTTCTAGGTTGAAGTGTTCGTCTACAGAATCAGTTTTTATATTTAGGCTTCCCTCTGCTCTGTCCTATATAGATAGATGAATTTGGAACTCTAAATCCAACATGGTTTTTAGTAGCTCTTTGAATCTTCACAAAATAAAGGAGTTCTCAGTTTTGTCTCTATGGTTTGTTTCCTCTTCAAGTAGCCCTAGGCACATACTGTGTAAAAGCACTTTCATTGATAGGGGTTTCCAACCTTCTAAGAATTAACGAGTTTCCGAAATACCAGCAAATATTTTTTCACCCAATCTTGATGATACTTGGTGGTAATGATCAATACACAAATCCCACTTTTCTAACCAAATTTTGTTCTTCTAGGTTGAAGCGTTCGTCTACAGTAGCAGTTTTTATATTTAGGATTCCCTCTGCTCTCTCCTATATAGATAGATGAATTTGGAACTCTAAATCCAACATGGTTTGTAGTAGCTCTTTGAAACTTGACAAAATAAAGGAGTTCTCAGTTTTGTCTAAATAGTTTGTTTCCTCTTTAAGTAGCCCTAAGCACCGACTGTAGAAAAGCACTTTCATTGAGAGGGGGTTTGTCAAGCTTCTAAGAATTAACGCATTTCCGAAATACCTGCAAATATTTTTTCACCCAATCTTGATGATACTTGGTTTTAATGATCAGTACACAAATCCCACTTGGCTCACCAAATTTTGTTCTTCTAGGTTGAAGCGTTCGTCTACAGTAGCAGTTTTTATATTTAGGTTTCATTCTGTTCTCTCCTATATAGATAGATGAATTTGGAACTCTAAATCCAACATGGTTTGTAGTAGCTCTTTGAAACTTGACAAAATAAAGGAGTTCTCAGTTTTGTCTCTATGGTTTGTTTCCTTATCAAGTAGTCCTAGGCACAGACAGTGGAAAAGCACTGTCATTGAGAGGGGTTGCCAACCTTCTAAGAATTAACGAGTTTCCGAAATACCTGCAAATATTTTTTCACCTAATCTTGAGGATACTTGGTGGTAATGATCAGTACACAAATCCCACTTGGCTCACCAAATTTTGTTCTTCTAGCTTGAAGCGTTCTTCTACAGTAGCAGTTTTTATATTTAGGTTTCCTCTGCTCTCTCCTATATAGATAGATGAACTTGGAACTCTAAATCCAACATGGTTCGTAGTAGCTCTTTGAAACTTGACAAAATAAAGGAGTTCTCAGTTTTGTCTCTATGGTTTGTTTCCTCTTCATAGCCCTAGGCAAAGACTGTGGAAAAGCACTTTCATCGAGAGGGGTTGCCAAGCTTCTAAGAATTAACGAGTTTCCCAAATATCAACAAATATTTTTCACCCAATCTTGATGATACTTGGTGGTAATGATCAGTACACAAATCCCACTTGGTTCACCAAATTTTGTTCTTCTAGGTTGAAGTGTTCATCTACAGAAGCAGTTTTTATATTTAGGATTCCCTCTGCTCTCTCCTATATAGATAGATGAATTTGGAACTCTAAATCCAACATGGTTCGTAGTAGCTCTTTGAATCTTCACAAAATAAAGGAGTTCTCAGTTTTGTCTCTATGGTTTGTTTCCTCTTCAAGTAGCCCTAAGCACAGACTGTGGAAAAGCACTTTCATTGAGAGGGGTTGTCAAGAATCTAAGAATTAACGCATTTCCGAAATACCAGCAAATATTTTTTCACCCAATCTTGATGAAACTTGGTGGTAATGATCAGTACACAAATCCCACTTGGCTCACCAAATTTTGTTCTTCTAGGTTGAAGCGTTCATCTACAGTAGTAGTTTTTATATTTAGTTTTCCCTCTGTTCTCTCCTATATAGATAGATGAATGTGGATCTCTAAATCCAACATGGTTTGTAGTAGCTCTTTGAAACTTGACAAAATAAAGGAGTTCTCAGTTTTGTCTCTATGGTTTGTTTCCTCTTTAAGTAGCCCTAAGCACAGACTGTGGAAAAGCACTTTCATTGAGAGGGGTGGTCAAGCTTCTAAGATTTAACGAGTTTCCGAAATACCAGGATATATTTTTTCACCCAATCTTGATGATACTTGGTGGTAATGATCAGTACACAAATCCCACTTGGCTCACCAAATTTTGTTGTTCTAGGTTGAAGCGTTCATCTACAGAAGCATTTTTTATATTTAGGATTCCCTCTGCTCTGTCCTAAATAGATAGATGAATTTGGAACTCTAAATCAAACATGGTTCGTAGTAGCTCTTTGAAACTTCACAAAATAAAGGAGTTCTCAGTTTTGTCTCTATGGTTTGTTTCCTCTTCAAGTAGCCCTAAGCACAGACTGTGGAAAAGCACTTTCATTGAGAGGGGTTGTCAAGCTTCTAAGAATTAATGCATTTCCGAAATACCAGAAAATATTTTTTCACCCAGTCTTGATGAAACTTGGTGGTAATGATTAGTACACAAATCCCACTTGGCTCACGAAATTTTGTTCTTCTCGGTTGAAGCGTTCGTGTACAGTAGCACTTTTTATTATTAGGTTTCCTTATGTTCTCTCCTATATAGATAGATGAATTTCGAACTCTAAATCCAACATGGTTTGTAGTAGCTCTTTGAAACTTGACAAAATAAAGGAGTTCTCAGTTTTGTCTCTATGGTTTGTTTCCTCTTCAAGTAGCCCTAGGCACAGACTGTGGAAAAGCACTTTCATTGAGAGGGGTTGCCAACCTTCTAAGAATTAACGAGTTTGCGAAATACCTGCAAATATTTTTTCACCCAATCTTGATGATACTTGGTGGTAATGATCAGTACACAAATCCCACTTGGCTCACCAAATTTTGTTCTTCTAGGTTGAAGCGTTCGTGTACAGTAGCAGTTTTTATATTTAGGTTTCCTTCTGTTCTCTCCAATATAGATAGATGAATTTGGAACTCTAAATCCAACATGGTTTGGAGTAGCTCTTTGAAACTTGACAAAATAAAGGAGTTCTCAGTTTTGTCTCTATGGTTTGTTTCCTCAAAGAGCCCTAAGCACAGACTGTGGAAAAGCACTTTCATTGAGAGGGGTTGCCAAACTTCTAAGAATTAAAGAGTTTCCGAAATACCTGCAAATATTTTTTCACCCAATATTGATGATACTTGGTGGTAATGATCAGTACACAAATCCCACGTGGCTCACCAAACTTTGTTCTTCTAGGTGAAGCGTTCGTCTACAGAAGCAGTTTTTATATTAAGATTCCTCTGCTCTGATCTATATAGATAGATGAATTTGCAACTCTAACTCCAACACGGTTCGTAGTAGCTCTTTGAAACTTCACAAAATAAAGGAGTTCTCAGTTTTGTCTCTACGGTTTGTTTGCTCTTCAAGTAGCCCTAAGCACAGACTGTTGAAAAGCACTTTCATTGAGAGGGGGTTGTCAAGATTCTAAGAATTAACACGTTTCTGAAATACCAGCATATATTTTTTCACCCAATCTTGATGATACTTGGTGGTAATGATCAGTACACAAATCCCACTTGGCTCACCAAATTTTGTTCTTCTAGGTTGAAGCGTTCGTCTACAGTAGCAGTTTTTATATTTATATTTCCATCTGCTCTCTCCTATATAGATAGATGAATTTGGAACTCTAAATCCAACATGGTTTGTAGTAGCTCTTTGAAACTTGACAAATAAAGGAGTTCTCAGTTTTGTCTCTATGGTTTGTTTCCTCTTTAAGTACCTCTAAGCACAGACTGTGGAAAAGCACTTTCATTGAGAGGGGTGTCAAGCTTCTAAGAATTAACGAGTTTCCGAAATACCAGCAAATATTTTTCACCCAATCTTGATGATACTGCGTGGTAATGATCAGTACACAAATCCCACTTGGCTCACCAAATTTTGTTCTTCTAGGTTGAAGCGTTCGTCTACAGAAGCAGTTTTTATATTTATTATTCCCTCTGCTCTGTCCTAAATAGATAGATGAATTTGGAACTCTAAATCCTACATGGTTCGTAGTAGCTCTTTGAAACTTCACAAAATAAAGAAGTTCTCAGTTTGTCTCTATGGTTTGTGTCCTCTTCAAATAGCCCTAAGCACAGACTGTGGAAAAGCACTTTCATTGAGAGGGGTTGTCAAGCTTCTAAGAATTAACGCATTTCCGAAATACCAGCAAATATTTTTTCACCCAATCTTGATGAAACTTGGTGGTAATGATCAGTACACAAATCCCACTTGGCTCACCAAATTTTGTTCTTCTAGGTTGAAGCGTTCATCTACAGTAGTAGTTTTTATATTTAGTTTTCCCTCTGTTCTCTCCTATATAGATAGATGAATGTGGAACTCTAAATCCAACAAGGTTTGTAGTAGCTCTTTGAAACTTGACAAAATAAAGGAGTTCTCAGTTCTGTCTCTAAGGTTTGTTTCCTCTTCAAGTAGCCCTCAGCACAGACTGTGGAAAAGCACTTTCATTGAGAGACCTTGCCAAGCTTCTAAGAATTAAGGAGTTTCTGAAATACCAGCAAACATTTTTTCACCCGATCTTGATGATACTTGGTGGTAATGATCAGTACACAAAGCCCACTTGGCTCACGAAATTTTGTTCTTCTAGGTTGAAGCGTTCATCTACAGTAGCAGTTTTATATTTAGAATTCCATCTGCTCAATCCTATATAGATAGATGAATTTTGAACGCTAAATCCAACATGGTTTGTAGTAGCTCTATGAAACTTGACAAAATAAAGGAGTTTTCAGTTTTGTCTCCATGGTTTGTTTCCTCTTTAAGTAACCCTAAGCACAGACTGTGTAAGCACTTTCATTGAGAGGGGTTGTCAAGCTTCTAAGAATTAACAAGTTTCCGAAATACCAGCAAATATTTTTTCACCCAATCTTGATGATACTTGGTGGTAATGATCAGTACACAAATCCCACTTGGCTCACCAAATTTTGTTCTTCTAGGTTGAAGCGTTCGTCTACAGAAGCAGTTTTTATATGTAGGATTCCCTCTGATCTCTCCTATATAGATAGATGAATTTCGAACTCTAAATCCAACATGGTTAGTAGTAGCACTTTGAAACTTGACAAAATACAGTAGTTCTCAGTTTTGTCTCTATGGTTTGTTTCCTCTTCAAGTAGCCCTAAGCACAGACTGTGAAAAAGCACTTTCATTGAGAGGGGTTGTCAATCTTCTAAGAATTAACGCGTTTCCGAAATACCAGCAAATATTTTTTCACCAATCTTGATGATACTTGGTGGTAATGATCAGTACACAAATTCCACTTGGCTCACCAAATATTGTTCTTCTAGGTTGAAGCGTTCGTCTACAGTAGCAGTTTTTATATTTAGGTTTCCCTCTGCTCTCTCCTATATAGATACATGAATTTGGAACTTTAAATCCAACATGGTTTGTAGTAGCTCTTTGAATCTTGACAAAAGGAAGGAGTTCTCAGTTTTGTCTCTATGGTTTGTTTCCGCTTTAAGTAGCCCCAAACACAGACTGTGTAAAAGCACTTTCATTGAGAGGGGTTGCCAAGCTTCTAAGAATTAACGAGTTTCCCAAGTACCAGCAAATATTTTTCACCCAATCTTGATGATACTTGGTGGTAATGATCAGTACACAAATCCCACTTGGCTCACCAAATTTTGTTCTTCTAGGTTGAAGCGTTCGTCTACAGAAGCAGTTTTTATATTGAGGATTCCCTCTGATCTCTCCTATATAGATAGATGAATTTGGAACTCTAAATCCAACATGGTTTGGAGTAGCTCTTTGAAACTTGACAAAATAAAGGAGTTCTCAGTTTTGTCTCTATGGTTTGTTTCCTCTTTAAGTAGCCCTAAGCACAGACTGTGGAAAAGCACTTTCATTGAGAGGGGTTGCCAAACTTCTAAGAATTAAAGAGTTTCCGAAATACCTGCAAATATTTTTTCACCCAATATTGATGATACTTGGTGGTAATGATCAGTACACAAATCCCACGTGGCTCACCAAACTTTGTTCTTCTAGGTTGAAGCGTTCGTCTACAGAAGCAGTTTTTATATTTAAGATTCCCTCTGCTCTGTCCTATATAGATAGATGAATTTGCAACTCTAAATCCAACACGGTTCGTAGTAGCTCTTTGAAACTTCACAAAATAAAGGAGTTCTCAGTTTTGTCTCTACGGTTTGTTTCCTCTTCAAGTAGCCCTAAGCACAGACTGTTGAAAAGCACTTTCATTGAGAGGGGTTGTCAAGCTTCTAAGAATTAACACGTTTCCGAAAAGCAGCATATATTTTTTCACCCAATCTTGATGATACTTGGTGGTAATGATCAGTACACAAATCCCACTTGGCTCACCAAATTTTGTTCTTCTAGGTTGAAGCGTTCGTCTACAGTAGCAGTTTTTATATTTATATTTCTATCTGCTCTCTCCTATATAGATAGATGAATTTGGAACTCTAAATCTAACATGGTTTGTAGTAACTCTTTGAAACTTGACAAAATAAAGGAGTTTTCAGTTTTGTCTCTATGGTTTGTTTCCTCTTTAAGTAGCCCTAAGCACAGACTGTGGAAACCACTTTCATTGAGAGGGGTTGCCAAGCTTCTATGAATTAACGAGTTTCCGAAATACGAGCAAACACTTTTTCACCCAATCTTGATGATACTTTGTGGTAATGATCAGTACACAAATCCCACTTGGCTCACCAAATTTTGTTCTTCTAGGTTGAAGCGTTCATCTACAGTAGCAGTTTTTATATTTAGGTTTCCTCCACTTTCTCCTATATAGATAGATGAATTTGGAACTCTAAATCCAACATGGTTCATAGTAGCTCTTTGAAACTTGACAAAAAAAGGAGTTCTCAGTTTTGTCTCTATGGTTTGTTTCCTCTTCAAGTAGACCTATGCACAGACTGTAGAAAAGCAATTTCATTGAGAGGGGTTGCCAAGCTTCCAAGAATTAACGAGTTTCCGAAATACCAGCAAATATTTTTTCACCCAATCTTGATGATACTTGGTGTTAATTATCAGTACACAAATCCCACTTGGCTCACCAAATTTTGTTCTTCTAGGTTGAAGCGTTCGTCTACAGTAGCAGTTTTTATATTTAGGTTTCCCTCTGTTCTCTCATATATAGATAGATGAATTTGGAAATCTAAATCCAACATGGTTCGTAGAAGCTCTTTGAAACTTGACAAAATAAAGGAGTTCTCAGTTTTGTCTCTATGGTTTGTTTCCTCTTCACATAGCCCTAGGCACAGACTGTGGAAAAGCACTTTCATTGAAAGGGGTTGCCAAGCTTCTAAGAATTAACGAGTTTCCGAAATACCAGCAAATATTTTTTTCACCCAATCTTGATGATACTTGATGGTAATGATCAGTACACAAATTCCACTTGGCTCACCAAATTTTGTTCTTCTAGGTTGAAGCGTTCATCTACAGTAGTAGTTTTTATATTTAGTTTTCCCACTGTTCTCTCTTATATATATAGATGAATTTGGAACTCTAAATTCAACATGGTTAGTAGAAGCTCTTTGAAACTTGACAAAATAAAGGAGTTCTCAGGTTGTCTCTATGGTTTGTTTTCTCTTTAAGTAGCCCTATGCACAGACTGTGGAGAAGCACTTTCACTGAGAGGGTTGCCAACCTTCTAAGAATTAACGAGTTTCCGAAATACCTGCAAATATTTTTTCACCCAATCTTGATGATACTTGGTGGTAATGATCAGTACACAAATCCCACTTGGCTCACCAAATTTTGTTCTTCTAGGTTGAAGCGTTCGTCTACAGTAGCAGTTTTTATATTTAGGTTTCCCTCTGTTCTCTCCTATACAGATAGATGAATTTGGAAATCTAAATCCAACATGGTTCGTAGAAGCTCTTTGAAACTTGAAAAAATAAAGGAGTTCTCAGTTTTGTCTCTATGGTTTGTTTCCTCTTCCTAGCCCTAGGCACAGACTGTGGAAAAGCACTTTCATTGAGAGGGGTTGCCAAGCTTCTAAGAATTAACGAGTTTCCCAAATACCAGCAAATATTTTTTTCACCCAATCTTGATGATACTTACTTGGTGGTAATGATCAGTACACAAATTTCACTTGGCTCACCAAATTTTGTTCTTCTAGGTTGAAGCGTTCATCTACAGTAGTAGTATTTATATTTAGTTTTCCCTCTGTTCTCTCCTATATAGATAGATGAATTTGGAACTCTAAATCCAACATGGTTTGTAGTAGCTCTTTGAAACTTTACAAAATAAAGGAGGTCTTAGTTTTGTCTCCATGGTTTGTTTCCCCTTCAAGTAGCCCTCAGCACAGACTGTGGAAAAGCACGTTCATCGAGAGGGGTTGCCAAGCTTCTAAGAATTAACGATTTTCCGAAATACCAGCAAATATTTTTTCACCCGATCTTGATGATACTTGGTGGTAATGATTAGTACACAAATCCCACTTGGCTCACGAAATTTTGTTCTTCTCGGTTGAAGCGTTCGTGTACAGTAGCAGTTTTTATATTTTGTTTTCCCTCTGTTCTCTCCTATATAGATAGATGAATTTGGAACTCTAAATCCAACATGGTTTGTAGTAGCTTTTTGAAACTTGACAAAATAAAGGAGTTTTCAGTTTTGTCTCTATGGATTGTTTCCTCTTCAAGTAGCCTTAGGCACAGACTGTGGAAAAGCACTTTCATTGAGATGGGTTGCAAAGTTTCTAAGAATTAACGAGTTTCCGAATTACGAGCAAACCCTTTTTCACCCAATCTTGATAATACTGTGTGGTAATGATCAGTACACAAATCCCACTTGGCTCACCAAATTTGGTTCTTCTAGGTTGAAGCGTTCGTGTACAGTAGCAGTTTTTATATTTAGGTTTCCTTCTGTTCTCTCCTATATAGATAGATGAATTTGGAACTCTAAATCCAACATGGTTCATAGTAGCTCTTTGAAACTTGAAAAAATAAAGGAGTTCTCAGTTTTGTCTCTATGGTTTGTTTCCTCTTCAAGTAGCCCTAGGCACAGACTGTAGAAAAGCAATTTCATTGAGAGGGGTTTCCAAGCTTCCAAGAATTAACGAGTTTCCGAAATACCAGCAAATATTTTTTTCACCCAATCTTGATGATACTTGATGGTAATGATCAGTACACAAATTCCACTTGGCTCACCAAATTTTGTTCTTCTAGGTTGAAGCGTTCATCTACAGTAGTAGTTTTTATATTTAGTTTTCCCACTGTTCTCTCTTATATATATAGATGAATTTGGAACTCAAAATTCAACATGGTTAGTAGAAGCTCTTTGAAACTTGACAAAATAAAGGAGTTCTCAGTTTTGTCTCTATGGTTTGTTTTCTCTTTAAGTAGCCCTATGCACAGACTGTGGAAAAGCACTTTCACTGAGAGGGGTTGCCAACCTTCTAAGAATTAACGAGTTTCCGAAATACCTGCAAATATTTTTTCACCCAATCTTGATGATACTTGGTGGTAATGATCAGTACACAAATCCCACTTGGCTCACCAAATTTTGTTCTTCTAGATTGAAGCGTTAGTCTACAGTAGCAGTTTTTATATTTAGGTTTCCCCCTGTTCTCTCCTATACAGATAGATGAATTTGGAACTCTAAATCCAACATGGTTTGTTGTAGCTCTTTGAATCTTGACAAATAAAGGAGTTCTCAGTTTTGTCTCTATGGTTTGTTTCCTCTTCAAGTAGCCCTAGGCACAGACTGTGTAAAAGCACTTTCATTGAGAGTGGTTGTCGAGCTTCTAAGAATTAACGAGTTTCCAAAATACCAGCAAATATTTTTTCACCCAATCTTGATGATACTTGGTGGTAATGATCAGTACACAAATCCCACTTGGCTCACCAAATTTTGTTCTTCTAGGTTGAAGCGTTCGTCTACAGTAGTAGTTTTTATATTTAGGTTTCCATCTGCTCTCACCTATATTGATAGATGAATTTGAATCCCTAAATCCAACATGGTTTGTAGTAGCTCTTTGAAACTTCACAAAATAAAGGAGTTCTCAGTTTTGTCTCTATGTTTTGTTTCCTCTTTAAGTAGCCCTAAGCACAGACTGAGTAAAAGCACTTTCATTGAGAGGGGTTGCCTACCTTCTAAGAATTAACAAGTTTCTGAAATACGAGCGAACACTTTTTCACCCAATCTTGATGATACTTGGTGGTAATGATCAGTACATAAATCCCACTAGGCTCACCAAATTTTGTTCTTCTAGGTTGAAGCGTTCGTCTACAGTAGTAGTTTTTATATTTAGGTTTCCATCTGCTCTCTCCTATATAGATAGATGAATTTGGAACTCTAAATCGAACATGGTTTGTAGTAGCTCTTTGAAACTTGACAAAATAAAGGAGTGCTCAGTTTTGTCTCTATGCTTTGTTTCCTCTTTAAGTAGTCCTATGCACAGACTGTGGAAAAGCACTTTCATTGAGAGGGGTTGTCAAGCTTCTAAGAATAAACGAGTTTCCGAAATACCAGCAAATATTTTTTCACCCTATCTTGAGGATACTTGGTGGTAATGAACAGTACTCAAATCCCACTTGGCTCACCAAATTTTGTTCTTCTAGGTTGAAGCGTTCGTCTACAGTAGTAGTATTTATATTTAGGTTTCCCTCTGTTCTCTCCTATATAGATAGATGAATTTGGAAATCTAAATCCAACATGTTTCATAGTAGCTCTTTGAAACTTGACAAAATAAAGGAGTTCTCAGTTTTGTCTCTATGGTTTGTTTCCTCTTCAAGTAGCCCTAGGCTCAGACTGTGGAAAAGCACTTTCATTGAGAGGGGTTGCCAAGCTTCTAAGAATTAACGAGTTTCCGAAATACCAGCAAATATTTTTTTCACCCAATCTTGATGATACTTGGTGGTAATGATCAGTACACAAGTCTCATTTGGCTCACCAAATTTTGTTCTTCTAGGTTGAAGCGTTCGTCTATAGTAGCAGTTTTTATATTTAGGATTCCCTCTTCTCTCCTATATAGATAGATGAATTTGGAACGGTAATCCAACATGGTTTGTAGTAGCTCTTTGAAACTTGACAAAATAAAGGAGTTCTCAGTTTTGTCTCGATGGTTTGTTTCCTCTTCAAGTAGCCCTCAGCACAGACTGTGGAAAAGCACTTTCATTGAGAGAAGTTTCCAAGCTTCTAAGAATTAACGATTTTCCGAAATACCAGGAAATATTTTTTCACCCGATCTTGATGATGCTTGGTGGTAATGATTAGTACACAAATCCCACTTGGCTCACCAAATTTTGTTCTTCTAGGTTGAAGCGTTCGTGTACAGTAGCAGTTTTTATATTTAGGTTTCCATCTGCTCTCTCCTATATAGATAGATGAATTTGGAACTCTAAATCCAACATGGTTTGTAGTAGCTGTTTGAAACTTGACAAAATAAAGGAGTGCTCAATTTTGTCTCTATGCTTTGTTTCCTCTTTAAGTAGCCCTTTGCACAGACTGTGTGAAAGCACTTTCATTGAGAGGAGTTGTCAAGATTCTAAGAATTAATGCGTTTCCGAAATACCAGCAAATATTTTTTTACCCAATCTTGATGATACTTGGTGGTAATGATCAGTACACAAATCCCACTTGGCTCACCAAATTTTGTTCTTCTAGGTTGAAGCGTTCGTCTACAGTAGCAGTTTTTATATTTAGGTTTCCTCTGCTCTCTCCTATATAGATAGATGAATTGGGAACTCTAAATCCAACATGGTTCGTAGTAGCTCTTTGAAACTTGACAAAATAAAATTGTTCTCAGTTTTGTATAAATAGTTTGTTTCCTCTTTAAGTAGCCCTAAGCACCGACTGTAGAAAAGCACTTTCATTGAGAGGGGTTGTCAAGCTTCTAAGAATTAACGCATTTCCGAAATACCTGCAAATATTTTTTCACCCAATCTTGATGATACTTGGTTTTAATGATCAGTACACAAATCCCACTTGGCTCACCAAATTTTGTTCTTCTAGGTTGAAGCGTTTGTCTACAGTAGCAGTTTTTATATTTAGGTTTCCCTCTGTTCTCTCCTATATAGATAGATGAATTTGGAACTCTAAATCCAACATGGTTTGTAGTAGCTCTTTGAAACTTGACAAAATAAAGGAGTTCTCAGTTTTGTCTCTATGGTTTGTTTCCTCATCAAGTAGTCCTAGGCACAGACAGTGGAAAAGCACTGTCATTGAGAGGGGTTGCCAACCTTCTAAGAATTAACGAGTTTCCGAAATACCTGCAAATATTTTTTCACCTAATCTTGAGGATACTTGGTGGTAATGATCAGTACACAAATCCCATTTGGCTCACCAAATTTTGTTCTTCTAGCTTGAAGCGTTCGTCTACAGTAGCAGTTTTTATATTTAGGTTTCCTCTGCTCTCTCCTATATAGATAGATGAACTTGGAACTCTAAATCTAACATGGTTCGTAGTAGCTCTTTGAAACTTGACAAAATAAAGGAGTTCTCAGTTTTGTCTCTATGTTTGTTTCCTCTTCATAGCCCTAGGCAAAGACTGTGGAAAAGCACTTTCATCGAGAGGGGTTGCCAAGCTTCTAAGAATTAACGAGTTTCCCAAATATCAACAAATATTTTTCACCCAATCTTGATGATACTTGGTGGTAATGATCAGTACACAAATCCCACTTGGCTCACCAAATTTTGTTCTTCTAGGTTGAAGTGTTCATCTACAGAAGCAGTTTTTATATTTAGGATTCCCTCTGCTCTGTCCTATATCATAGATGAATTTGGAACTCTAAATCCAACATGGTTCCTAGTAGCTCTTTGAATCTTCACAAAATAAAGGAGTTCTCAGTTTTGTCTCTATGGTTTGTTTCCTCTTCAAGTAGCCCTAAGCACAGACTGTGGAAAAGCACTTTCATTGAGAGGGGTTGTCAAGAATCTAAGAATTAACGCATTTCCGAAATACCAGCAAATATTTTTTCACCCAATCTTGATAAAACTTGGTGGTAATGATCAGTACACAAATCCCACTTGGCTCACCAAATTTTGTTCTTCTAGGTTGAAGCGTTCATCTACAGTATTAGTTTTAAATTTAGTTTTCCCTCTGTTCTCTCCTATATAGATAGATGAATGTGGATCTCTAAATCCAACATGGTTTGGAGTAGCTCTTTGAAACTTGACAAAATAAAGGAGTTCTCAGTTTTGTCTCTATGGTTTGTTTCCTCTTTAAGTAGCCCTAAGCACAGACTGTGGAAAAGCACTTTCATTGAGAGGGGTTGTCAAGCTTCTAAGAACTAACGAGTTTCCGAAATACCAGCAAATATTTTTTCACCCAATCTTGATGATACTTGGTGGTAATGATCAGTACACAAATCCCACTTGGCTCACCAAATTTTGTTGTTCTAGGTTGAAGCGTTCATCTACAGAAGCAGTTTTTATATTTAGGATTCCCTCTGCTCTGTCCTAAATAGATAGATGAATTTGGAACTCTAAATCAAACATGGTTCGTAGTAGCTCTTTGAAACTTCACAAAATAAAGGAGTTCTCAGTTTTGTCTCTATGGTTTGTTTCCTCTTCAAGTAGCCCTAAGCACAGACTGTGGAAAAGCACTTTCATTGAGAGGGGTTGTCAAGCTTCTAAGAATTAACGCATTTCCGAAATACCAGCAAATGTTTTTTCACCCGATCTTGAAACTTGGTGGTAATGATTAGTACACAAATCCCACTTGGCTCACGAAATTTTGTTCTTCTCGGTTGAAGCGTTCGTGTACAGTAGCACTTTTTATTATTAGGTTTCCTTATGTTCTCTCCTATATAGATAGATGAATTTCGAACTCTAAATCCAACATGGTTTGTAGTAGCTCTTTGAAACTTGACAAAATAAAGGAGTTCTCAGTTTTGTCTCTATGGTTTGTTTCCTCTTCAAGTAGCCCTAGGCACAGACTGTGGAAAAGCACTTTCATTGAGAGGGGTTGCCAACCTTCTAAGAATTAACGAGTTTCCGAAATACCTGCAAATATTTTTTCACCCAATCTTGATGATACTTGGTGGTAATGATCAGTACACAAATCCCACTTGGCTAACCAAATTTTGTTCTTCTAGGTTGAACCGTTCTTCTACAGTAGCAGTTTTTATATTTAGATTTCCATCTGCTCATTCCTATATAGATAGATGAATTTGGAACTCTAAATCCAACATGGTTTGTAGTAGCTCTATGAAACTTGACAAAATAAAGGAGTTCTCAGTTTTGTCTCTATGGTTTGTTTCCTCTTTATGTAGCCCTAAGCACAGACTGTGTAAAAGCACTTTCATTGAGAGGGGTTGTCAAGCTTCTAAGAATTAATGCGTTTCCGAAATACCAGCAAATATTTTTTCACCCAATCTTGATGATACTTGGTGGTAATGTTCAGTACACAAATCCCACTTGGCTCACCAAATTTTGTTCTTCTAGGTTGAAGCGTTCGTCTACAGAAGCAGTTTTTATATTTAGGATTCCCTCTGATCTCTCCTATATAGATAGATGAATTTGGAACTCTAAATCCAACATGGTTCGTAGTAGCTCTTTGAAACTTGACAAAACAAAGGAGTTCTCAGTTTTGTCTCTATGGTTTGTTTCCTCTTCAAGTAGCCCTAAGCACAGACTGTGGAAAAGCACTTTCATTGAGAGGGGTTGTCAAGATTCTAAGAATTAACGCGTTTCCGAAATACCAGCAAATATTTTTTCACCCAATCTTTATGATACTTGGTGGTAATGATCAGTACACAAATCCCACTTGGCTCACCAAATTTTGTTCTTCTAGTTTGAAGTGTTCGTCTACAATAGCAGTTTTTATATTTGGGTTTCCCTCTGCTCTTTCCTATATAGATAGATGAATTTTGAACTCTAAATCCAACATGGTTCGTAGTAGCTCTTTGAAACTTGACAAAATAAAGGAGTTCTCAGTTTTGTCTAAATAGTTTGTTTCCTCTTTAAGTAGCCCTAAGCACCGAGTGTAGAAAAGCACTTTCATTGAGAGGGGTTGTCAAGCTTCTAAGAATTAACGCATTTCCGAAATACCTGCAAATATTTTTTCACCCAATCTTGATGATACTTGGTTTTAATGATCAGTACACAAATCCCACTTGGCTCACCAAATTTTGTTCTTCTAGGTTGAAGCGTTCGTCTACAGTAGCAGTTTTTATATTTAGGTTTCCCTCTGTTCTCTCCTATATAGATAGATGAATTTGGAACTCTAAATCCAACATGGTTTGTAGTAGCTCTTTGAAACTTGACAAAATAAAGGAGTTCTCAGTTTTGTCTCTATGGTTTGTTTCCTCATCAAGTAGTCCTAGGCACAGACAGTGGAAAAGCACTGTCATTGAGAGGGGTTGCCAACCTTCTAAGAATTAACGAGTTTCCGAAATACCTGCAAATATTTTTTCACCTAATCTTGAGGATACTTGGTGGTAATGATCAGTACACAAATCCCACTTGGCTCACCAAATTTTGTTCTTCTAGCTTGAAGCGTTCGTCTACAGTAGCAGTTTTTATATTTAGGTTTCCTCTGCTCTCTCCTATATAGATAGATGAACTTGGAACTCTAAATCCAACATGGTTCGTAGTAGCTCTTTGAAACTTGACAAAATAAAGGAGTTCTCAGTTTTGTCTCTATGGTTTCTTTCCTCTTCATAGCCCTAGGCAAAGACTGTGGAAAAGCACTTTCATCGAGAGGTGTTGCCAAGCTTCTAAGAATTAACGAGTTTCCCAAATATCAACAAATATTTTTCACCCAATCTTGATGATACTTGGTGGTAATGATCAGTACACAAATCCCACTTGGCTCACCAAATTTTGTTCTTCTAGGTTGAAGTGTTCATCTACAGAAGCAGTTTTTATATTTAGGATAACCTCTGCTCTGTCCTATATAGATAGATGAATTTGGAACTCTAAATCCAACATGGTTCGTAGTAGCTCTTTGAATCTTCACAAAATAAAGGAGTTCTCAGTTTTGTCTCTATGGTTTGTTTCATCTTCAAGTAGCCCTAAGCACAGACTGTGAAAAAGCACTTTCATTGAGAGGGGTTGTCAATCTTCTAAGAATTAACACGTTTCCGAAATACCAGCAAATATTTTTTCACCCAATCTTGATGATACTTGGTGGTAATGATCAGTACACAAATCCCACTTGGCTCACCAAATTTTGTTCTTCTAGGTTGAAGCGTTCGTCTACAGTAGCAGTTTTTATATTTAGGTTTCCCTCTGCTCTCTCCTATATAGATACATGAATTTGGAACTTTAAATCCAACATGGTTTGTAGTAGCTCTTTGAAACTTGACAAAATGAAGGAGTTCTCAGTTTTGTCTCTATGGTTTGTTTTCGCTTTAAGTAGCCCTAAGCACAGACTGTGTAAAAGCACTTTCATTGAGAGGGGTTGCCAAGCTTCTAATAATTAACGAGTTTGCCAAATACGAGCAAATATTTTTCACCCAATCTTGATGATACTTGGTGGTAATGATCAGTACACAAATCCCAGTTGGCTCACCAAATTTTGTTCTTCTAGGTTGAAGCGTTCATATACAGAAGCAGTTTTTATATTTAGGATTCCCTCTGATCTCTCCTATATAGATAGATGAATTTGGAACTCTAAATCCAACATGGTTTGTAGTAGCTCTTTGAAACTTGACAAAATAAAGGAGTTCTCAGTTTTGTCTCTATGGTTTGTTTCCTCTTCAAGTAGCCCAAGGCACAGACTGTGGAAAAGCACTTTCATTGATAGGGGTTGCCAACCTTCTAAGAATTAACGAGTTTCCGAAATACCAGCAAATATTTTTTCACCCGATCTTGATGATACTTGGTGGTAATGATTAGTACACAAATCCCACTTGGCTCACGAAATTTTGTTCTTCTAGGTTGAAGCGTTCATATACAGTAGTAGTTTTTATATTTAGTTTTCCCTCTGTTCTCTCCTATATAGATAGATGAATGTGGATCTCTAAATCCAACATGGTTTGTAGTAGCTCTTTGAAACTTTACAAAATAAAGGAGTTCTCATTTTTGTCTCTATGGTTTGTTTCCTCTTCAAGTAGCGCTCAGCGCAGACTGTGGAAAAGCACTTTCATTGAGAGGGTTTGCCAAGCTTCTAAGAATTAACGAGTTTCCGAAGTACCAGCAAATATTTTTTCACCCGATCTTGATGATACTTGGTGGTAATGATTAGTACACAAATCCTACTTGGCTAACGAAATTTGTACTTCTCGGTTGAAGCGTTCGTGTACAGTAGCACTTTTTATTATTAGGTTTCCTTGTGTTCTCTCCTATATAGATAGATGAATTTGGAACTCTAAATCCAACATGGTTTGAAGTAGCTCTTTGAAACTTGACAAAATAAAGGAGTTCTCAGTTTTGTCTCTATGGTTTGTTTAATCTTCAAGTAGCCCTAGGCACACACTGTGGAAAAGCACTTTCATTGAGAGGGGTTGCCAACCTTCTAGAATTAACGAGTTACCGAAATACCTGCAAATATTTTTTCACCCAATCTTGATGATACTTGGTGGTAATGATCAGTACACAAATCCCACTTGGCTCACGATATTTTGTTCTTCTAGGTTGACGCGTTCGTCTACAGTAGCAGTTTTTATATTTAGATTTCCATCTGCTCAATCCTATATAGATAGATGAATTTGGAACTCTAAATCCAACATGTTTGTAGTAGCTCTTTGAAACTTGACAAAATAAAGGAGTTCTCAGTTTTGTCTCTATGGTTTATTTCCTCTTTAAGTAGCCCTAAGCACAGACTGTGTAAAAGCACTTTCATTGAGAGGGGTTGTCAAGCTTCTAAGAATTAACGAGTTTCCGAAATACCAGCAAATATTTTTTCACCCAATCTTGATGATACTTGGTGGTAATGATCAGTACACAAATCCCACTTGGCTCACCAAATTTTGTTCTTCTAGGTTGAAGCGTTTGTCTACAGAAGCAGTTTTTCTATGTAGGATTCCCTCTGATCTCTCCTGTATTGATAGATGAATTTGGAACTCTAAATCCAACATGGTTAGTAGTAGCTCTTTTGAAACTTGACCAAAATAAAGGAGTTCTCAGTTTTGTCTCTATGGTTGTTTCATCTTCAAGTAGCCCTAAGCACAGACTGTGAAAAAGCACTTTCATTGAGAGGGGTTGTCATTCTTCTAAGAATTAACACGTTTCCGAAATACCAGCAAATATTTTTTCACCCAATCTTGATGATACTTGGTGGTAATGATCAGTACACAAATCCCACGTGGCTCACCAAATTTTGTTCTTCTAGGTTGAAGCGTTCGTCTACAGTAGCAGTTTTTATATTTAGGTTTCCCTCTGCTCTCTCCTATATAGATACATGAATTTGGAACTTTAAATCCAACATGGTTTGTAGTAGCTCTTTGAAACTTGACAAAATGAAGGAGTTCTCAGTTTTGTCTCTATGGTTTGTTTTCGCTTTAAGTAGCCCTAAGCACAGACTGTGAAAAAGCACTTTCATTGAGAGGGGTTGCCAAGCTTCTAATAATTAACGAGTTTTCCCAAATACGAGCAAATATTTTTCACCCAATCTTGATGATACTTCGTGGTAATGATCAGTACACAAATCCCACTTGGCTCACCAAATTTTGTTCTTCTAGGTTGAAGCGTTCATCTACAGTAGTAGTTTTTATATTTAGTTTTCCCTCTGTTCTCTCCTATATAGATAGATGAATGTGGAACTCTAAATCCAACATGATTTGTAGTAGCTCTTTGAAACTTTACAAAATAAAGGAGTTCTCAGTTTTGACTCTATGGTTTGTTTCCTCTCAAGTAGCCCTCAGCACAGAACTGTGGAAAAGCACTTTCATTGAGAGTGGTTGCCAAGCTTCTAAGAATTAACGACTTCCCGAAATACCAGCAAATATTTTTTCACCCGATCTTGATGATACTTCGTGGTAATGATTAGTACACAAATCCCACTTGGCTCACGAAATTTTGTTCTTCTAGGTTGAAGCGTTCGTGTACAGTAGCAGTTTTTATATTTAGGTTTCCTTCTGTTCTCTCCTATATAGATAGATGAATTTGGAACTCTAAATCCCACGTGTTCGTAGTAGCTCTTTGAAACTTGACAAAATAAAGGAGTTCTCAGTTTTGTCTCTATGGTTTGTTTCCTCTTCAAGTAGCCCTAGGCACAGACTGTGGAAAAGCACTTTCATTGAGAGGGGTTGCCAAGCTTCTAAGAATTAACGAGTTTCCGAAATACCAGCAAATACTTTTTCACCCAATCTTGATGATACTTGGTGGTAATGATTTGTACACAAATCCACTTGGCTCAGCAAATTTTGTTTCTAGGTTGAAGCGTTCGTCTACAGTATCGGTTTTTATATTTAGTTTTCCCTCTGTTCTCTCTTATATACATAGATGAATTTGGAACTCTAAATTCAACAGGGTTTGTAGTATCTCTTTGAAACTTGACAAAAATAAAGGAGTTCTCAGTTTTGTCTCTATGTTTTGTTTCCTCTTCAATAGCCTAGGCACAGACTGTGGAAAAGCACTTTCATCGAGAGGGGTTGCCAAGCTTCTAAGAATTAACGAGTTTCCGAAATACCAGCAAATATTTTTTTATGCAATCTTGATGATACTTGGTGGTAATGATCAGTACACAAATCCCACTTGGCTCACCAAATTTTGTTCTTATAGGTTGAAGCGTTCGTGTACAGTAGGCAGTTTTTATATTTAGGTTTCCTTCTGTTCTCTCCAATATAGATAGATGAATTTGGAACTCTAAATCCAACATGGTTTGGAGTAGCTCTTAGAAACTTGACAAAATAAAGGAGTTCTCAGTTTTGTCTCTATGGTTTGTTTCCTCTTCAAGTAGCCCTAAGCACAGACTGTGGAAAAGCACTTTCATTGAGAGTGGTTGCCAACTTCTAAGAATTAAACGAGTTTCCGAAATACCTGCAAATATTTTTCACCCAATATTGATGATACTTGGTGGT